>NC_053022.1:131659052-131837816 GCF_003073215.2 Triticum urartu
ACACCGATGGTGTTCCGAACTCTGGAGAATATGCCTTCAAGTCCTTTAATGAAGTTAATTAGCTTTTTTGCCATGAAAGGCGTCGCCGCAGTGGGCAGCCCTCGCTACCATTTCGGGCAACGTGCCCAACAAACCATAAGTTTCCCAAGCTCTACCATTTGAGCCGACGACCGTGTCAAGATAGGTACTTGGGCGAGAGGTTAAGTGTTTCTCTTTTTATGCACCGGCGTAGATCGTGTTTAAGCCCACATGGTCGTAATCTGATCAGCAGAACTCCCCACCAACACCCTACCAGGAGAAGCAGCTCCGACGAATTGCATCCAAGATGCTCCGTCCTACGGCGCGCGACAAGAGAGTCGGTGCCATTGGGATCTAGCTGACTCTCAACGACGAGTGCCGCAGCTCGGAAATACGGTATGAGGATCCTAGAGGCTATCTTTTCCGATGATCCCGAGTGCGGATGGTCAACCATGAGTTTTCGATGGCTCGAGAGGTCATCGTCGGCGCAGAAGCCGAACAGGCGGTCATAAGAAAACCACCTAGCCGGAGGGTTTGGCCGACAGCCAAAGCTCCCTTAGCAACGGTGCCGTCTTTAAAGATGGGGCGAGGCATCCTTCCTGATGGCGACGGGCACAGAGGAACTCTCAATGAAAGCACCAATGTCGGTGTCAAAACCGGCGGATCTCGGGTAGGGGGTCCCGAACTGTGCGTCTAGGCGGATGGTAATAGGAGACGAAGGGACACGAATTTTTACCCAGGTTCGGGCCCTCTTGATGGAGGTAAAACCCTACGTCCTGCTTGATTAATATTGATGATATGGGTAGTACAAGAGTAGATCTACCACGAGATCAAGGAGGCTAAACCCTAGAAGCTAGCCTATGGTATGATTGTTGTATGTGGAGTTGTCCTACGGAAACTACAACCCTCCGGTTTATATAGACACCGGAGAGGGTTAGGGTTACATAGAGTCGGTTACAATGGTAGGAGATCTTGAATATCCGCATCGCCAAGCTTGCCTTCCACGCCAAGGAAAGTCCCATCCGGACACGGGACGAAGTCTTCAATCTTGTATCTTCATAGTCCAGGAGTCCGGCTGAAGGTATAGTCCGGCTACCCGAACACCCCCTAATCCAGGACTCCCTCAGTGGAGCTATGGTTAAAGTCTCTGACGCGTCCCTGAAACCTTCTTGGTTCAGCGCGGGTTGCCCGTGCTTCCTATCCGAATGTGCTTCGGCGGTGGGAGCTTCTAGAGCCCCCCGTCCTCGACGGAAGCACTACACTCCGAAAGAGGTGCACTTGCGTGGTGCTGGTGTCCGAGGGTCGTACATCGGTACTTCCTTTCCCTTTCCCTATTCTTTCCCTCCCTTTGGGCTCACGGCAGGAGCAAAGGCGGCATGCAGACACGGAGCCTAGCTGGCGGCAGCTGGCCTGCCAAACTGCTTGTGTAGAGTTGGTGCAGCGCAAATGGTCTAGCCGCACGCTTTACTTATTTTTGGAGGCGGATAGGTCTACTATTAGCATGTCAAACAGGTATCCTGGCAAATCTTCAGGTGGTGCGCTTGATAGGCGGTAGTGTGAACGCCGCCATTGAAGGTGCAGCGGGCTCAATGATTCACCATTTAGGGGGCGAATGACCCCTCTTGCGGCAACATCGAGCGCGATCCTTTGCGGCGAGGGTAGTTCACTTCCAAAGTCAGCGGGGCAGCGTACCTTCCCTAGGGATACCTGACTTCTTCCTCGCTCTAGGAGCCCAGCGTGAATCGTGCCCGTCTTCTTCGAGGCTCTTCGTTGAGGTACAATCATGTCAGTCTTTCTTCCGCCATCAACCACGGCAAGGAAAATAAGTCAGATCAGCCCCGCCAGTCTGAACTACGGTAGCATCTTCGGTCACCTTGAGGTTGCGTATCTGGTGAGAACGACAACGGCATAGCAGATAAGGCCCCACGGACGCCGCAGTAGTGCGATCGGCGCTGCCTCCTCAGTGTATCGAGAAAACGATTGATAGGCGTGCTGGACCTACTTGCAGCGCTTTGTGAGAGAGCACCTAACGACGGGCGTACCGCGGCAAGGCTAGTAGCACACCTCCTCACGCGCCAAGCTGTTAAGCCGGCGTTGGAGAAGTGTGCAGTGCGCGAAGGACATTGAAGGCGCCGCCATCGACGCATCATGGCCTCCGTGCTGATACGATCGGCGGCTCGACTCAAGTTTTGCCTTGCGTGTGTCGATGCGTGCGTCTTTTGGTTTCCCTGTCACTGGCCCCCTGTGTCTGCCCTCTTTGCTGTTGTTGCATCGTGCCGCGACGGCCCTGGCGCTGGCCGTTGCACGCTTCCTCTCTGCGGTCCCGCCGCACAGCCACTCCGTCTCTCTGCTCTTCTACCCTCTAGTGCGCCGCGCCTACACGGAAGTATGTGCATCTGTGCACGTGGGTCAGCGCCCGGGCGAGTGTGAGCACCTACACCGTGGTTTACCGGAGCGAGTATTGTGGTGTCGCAGGACTTGATGGCTTTTGCCTGCTGATATGGCGTATCTCTCCGGCATGCAGCTACTCTCAGCCTTGTCTCCGAGTGTCCCTACACTGTTTCTTACCATGCGGGGCAGGCTTGACCTAAGGGTCCCGGGGCAGGTGTCAGGACCAAAACAACTCACCTAAGCGATTTACCCTTGCGCGGGGTTTGTTGCACTCTCTCTCGTTGATTATATTCTTTTTTTGAGAGCTGAGGAGCGCCCCTTTTTGTCCCTGCGTCATACCACTCCCAATCGGATGATCAAACCTCTTAGGGAGAGGAGCCACTTTTGATTCGTCTCTCTTTGGAGAAGACTACCTATCATCAATATTTCATCTTTAGCGAGTGAGAAGGAACTATACCTAGTGTGCTCATGTTCTTCCTTATGATGTGTGACTCTGTAATTCTCTCCCGTGTCTCTATGTGACTTTGACGTATCATCATAGTGGATGTGTCGGTGCGATCTTGCTTGGAAGCGTGTTAATCACTCCTTTTGTTCTTTTGGTTCGGTGTGGTGTTCGATCCTCGCCCCCCTCTCCTTCCAAGGTGTGCCTAAAAGATCCATTCTAGGGGTTTCATCCTACAACCTTTCCGTGAGTCTTCATGAGCAGGTTGGCATTCACAAGTCTAGCCCGCCAGTCACCTACCGACTGCCCGCTCTCTCTCTCTCCCTCTGCTGTTGTGGTGTCGTCCTGCCATCGTCGTTGTCCCATATCTGTAATCGAGACACGCTAGTGGACTCCAACTCAGACAGTTTTCTACAAGGGACACAACGCCATTTGACATAATAGTGAGTGGACCGGCCCCGGCAAGAAAAGTATTTTTTCGTGGTCAGGCGAAATGAGTTGTATGAATAGGTTCGGAGGATCCATCGCGCTGCACGGCATGAGTCGACGCTTAGATCAAATAACAGCGTTTCTATCTTACCGCCATTACCATAGAACAAAATCGATCCGCATTTTTTATTCGTCACCTACAACCTAGCAATTACATACGATAACACGTGTTCATGCAAATTTCATAACAATATACTTTCATACGTGGCGTATACAAAAAAAACAAATACATAACTGAACATGGACCCTTTTTTATTGTTGTTGGGCCAGGATTCTGTTTATTTTGTGCAGCTTGCAAACAAGAATATTTTTGAACGAAATTTTACAGATCCATCGCGAATATGTATAAGTTTTCACAGATTTTTTTCATTTTTTCTTGAAACTTGGAAATATCATTCTTGAATAATTTGAAATAAAGTCCACCAATGTACCAGTACACCCCGAAACTTCGCACTCGATGCCATACCACTAATAAAGATACTGGTAAGTTTCGATCCTTCTAGTGTTAATAAAAATCCAATTTTCTCTATTTTTAAAATGGTCAATTTTTTAAAAAATGATCGCAATTTCTAGAAAATGTTCACAAACTTTAAAAAATGTATGAAAAAATCAATAAAATATTCCCAATTATTTTGTTTTCCCTTCGTTTATTAAATTTTTTAGTTCGTGAACATTTTTAATTCTGATATTTCCTAAGGCTTGCAGACATTATATTAAACTCGTAATTTTTTTTCAAATACGAAACTACTTTTTAATTACATAAAAAGTAGTATTTTCTTAATTCATGAACATTTTTTAATTAATCAAAATTTTGAAATGCTAGCAATTTTTTTATATTTGAAAACATTTACTAAGTCCCAAAACATTTTATTTTAATATATACAAATTTGCAAAATTCTATTTGTTTTTTCAAATTCAAATCCATTCTCGAAATTTCTGCACGTTTTCTTTACAATTCTTGAACATAATTTTAGTTTCACCAACATTTTTAATGCATTATTTTTTTAAAATTTTCTTTTTGAACATTCTAAAGTCCGGAAAATCACTCTCAATTCTCGAACACTCTTTTAATCCTGGAACATTTTAATAAATTGTGATCTTTTTTAAATTCCAAAATATTATGAAAAGGCACTAATATTTTTTATATTTAAAAATATTATTTAAATTCGTTAAACAATTTTCTTAAAAAGAATTTTAAAGGATTTTTTTAGAATGCAAGAATATTTATTGAAATCCCGAACATGTGTTCAAATTTAGGTATTTATTATAAATTCCTGATCCTTTTAAAAATTCGTGAAGTTTTTACTAATTTCATTAATATTTTCTAAAATTCAAAATACTTTATGAGTTCTTTATTGTTTTATAAATTCATTAATATTCATTTGGATAGCTCTTTATTTTTTAGTTTATGTTCATTTGAAAATCAGTGAATTTGTTTTACAGTTTGAAGAACATTTTACGGATGCCCTTAAAAATAAAAAAATTAAGAGGAAACGAAGAAAAACACTGAACAAAATAGATAAGAACTCTAGACATTGCCAGTCCAAAGCGTATTTGGTGTGTAGCCAGTACGAACTGTTCCTAAAAAAACAGCCAGTGCGCACTGTTCCTTAAAAAAACATGCCGTGCGAACTACGCGCTCCCATTTAAACCGTAGATTTGTCTTAAAAATAGTAAATTAAAACCGTAGATGGCGCACAGTCCTAGAACACAAATTGGTCCGCCATGTAGACTGTAGGTGCGGAACTTTCTAGAAGGTTCCCTTGGTTTTCCAACTAGTTTTTCTTTTCTCTGTTTATTTATCGGTTATCCCCGGTTTAATTTGTTTTCTTATTTTCCCTTCAAAAAAATTCTTTGATTTAGTTTTTAAAACATATTCATGATGTCTTTTGGAATTAATAAACATATTTTAATTCATTATTCTTTCCTTATTTGCATATTTAAAACTAGCACACATTTCTTAAATTTATGAATATTTTTCATATTCGTAAACATGCATTTCAAAAAACTTATTTCATTTTCAGATCAATAAAAAATTGGAAACTATTTTAAATTTCAATATTTTTTGAAATTTATGAAATTATTTGCATTCATCAAGAAAAGAAAATCATGGAGCTTTAATTTTTTTTTGTCTAAACAGCCTCCCAAATAAAACCAACGAAAACTATAAAAAAATCGAGTGATGAACCAACCATTTAAGAAAAGCGCCAGGTTGCACGAAGAAGCTAATGAGTCATGGCCCACCCACTTATCGTGTGAGCGCAATAGTGACAGTTCGATGCCTTTTGCCGTTATGCGCCAAATAGGAGTTCTTAGTGTATGACATATCACTTGCTTAAGAAAAAGCAAGCTCGACAAAAAAAAATTCCTAGTACTCATCACCTGCGCCGAACCATGGGAGCTATGTCTCACCTCTTGCGACACTATAGCTTTTTTTAGAATCTCTTGCGAGATTATAGCTCGCCCGCCTTTGGCACGAGCGCTAGCGGGCCGGGCCATAACATGTGCTCTTGTAACTTCTGGGAGCGGTTTTGGCAAGCTTTTATGGACCAGGTCAGGCCGTTTATAGAAGGTTCTTTGTGTTATTATTATTATTTTCCTTTTTCTTTTTCTTCATTTTTCAAATACATGCAGACCTTTTAATAATATACGTTGAACATTTTTTGTATACAGGTTGAATAATTTTCAGTTACATGTCGAACAGTTTGGAAATATGCGTTGAACATTTGTCAAATGCACATAAACATTTTTTTAATACATGGTGCAATTTTCTTTACACACATTGCACGTTTTTCATAAATACCATGAACAATTATTTTAAAGCGTGCAGACATTTGTGAAGTGTTATAATTATTTTTTCTTAATGTCACCATTTTTTGAAAGGTACATAACATTTTCTTAAAGTACGTGAACCTCTTTTACATTGTACAAACATTTTTTGACAAATGTCACAAAATATATTTTTGGAAGGAATAAACATTTTTTATATGTTATTAACATGATTGAACATTGCATAAACATTTTTAAAAAAATACCATGAACATGTCTTTTAATGCCACAAACATTTTTTCTTGAAATGTGTGAACATTTTCCAAAACCGTGAGAACAAAATTTTAACGCTCCCAAATCTTTTTATAATACATGGTGAACAATTTCTAAAAAATAAGCAAAGTTTATATATATAATTCTATACTTCAGATTGAATTATAATATCCATATGGCAAAAGAAAACAAAAGGCCTCACGTTGGGAAAAAGAAAAAAAAACGAAAAACGAAAAGCCTATAATGGGCCGGTCCACTACAGGCTGCCCTTGAGGCGAGTGGTTCGTCCATCACACATGAGGTGAGACGTAGACGTGCCCACACGGAACAAAAGAGCATTGCCCATGACTTTTGACACAAAAAACAAGTGGTGTCATGAATCTCGACGTTGAATGACTCACTTTTGACTTATCTCTACTTACCTGAAAAAGAGGTAAGGTTTCCCTCTCACGTATTACGTTTTCATCCTACGTCCTTTATCATCCCCATTCTGTTTAATTTTTTGCACCCTCCGGTTTTCTTGTCTATGTTAATGTCTCCTCCCTCCTGCACTTATCTCCCCCAAGAAAAAAAGTGATGCAATCCATTTCTTAATATAATCTGCCTTCCTACACATCTCCCTCTAGAAAGAATCAGGAATGTCTCATATTCCTGAGAAAAATTTGGGGACACAATCATCTCATTCTTGTTAATCCTCCTTCCCTCATTTCTCTCCCATCCAAAAATTGGGATAATTCACCTATATTTTGCAAATCACTTCTCTCTCACAGGTTTGCGCCCCGCGTGCATCAAATTTTTTACTCTAAAAAAAGCCTTAGAACTAAGAATGGTCTATGACTCCCCATGTCTCTTCTCCATCTCTTGCTTTCCATTCCTGTAGTTGTGTCCCCTTGCATAGGTAGTGGTGTAGTCGAATTGTTGGTGACCAGGCCATGTCGCTATGCCGACCAGCATCCACTTCCAAACCATGGAGTCACCAATTCGAGGATTCATGTCAGGCCATACCTTCTTTTTAGATCCTGCGATTCTTGTTGCCTTCGTCATCTCATAGCTAGGCAACACTGCCTCTGAAAGGTGAGGTCCTCCAATGGGATGCCATTGCAGCACCGAAGAGAAACATAGAATTGAGGTCGTTGCTGGCAACACTGTGGCTACTCGCTTTGCAAAGAGGGTGAGTTGGTTATTGGTGCATGTTTAGGTTACACACGTGCACACGAACAACATGCACACACGTGTGCACTCAACAACAGTTGTTCTTGACCATACTTCCATTGCCTGATGATGTTAAGCATATGGTTTTCCTTCTTATTTTGATACCCATATGTTTTATTTGACAATCTTCACAATATACTTTTCTTTTTGTAATATTAAATCTTATTCTGAATACACATCATGGATTCAAGGTAGTGTTTAAATCCTCTCCAATTTCTGTCAAATTATATCTTATATCCATGATAAAGTTGTGGTTCGGGTTGTACTTCCTAAGATGCCAATTTCTTTTACCCTTTTTATGCAATGGATATTTTTTGTTCTCCTATCTCTGAATCTTTGTTTGTCATCATTTGCATTGGACACCATAAGTTATTATATGTTTAATATGGATCGTAATATTGGGGTAAACTTGTTTTAAAAACCTAGATTATTCGGATGATATCTCATTGCCAATTCGTTTAAGAATTTGTAATGCTACAGGGAAATGGTTGGCATCACCCGACAGATAACGACGCATGCGTCCGCTGTCTTCATGGCCGTTGGATCTTATCTTAATCACATAGCTCAGGAGCAACTTATATTACATAGACTAGGTTTTGCAACTGAGCCGTTGTTGCAATCTCCCCCACCGTAGCAACTAGTGTGTTGTAGTATCTGGATCCCTTGTGAGCAGTCGCCTCCCGTGCTTATCTCAAGCTTGAAGGAAATATGCCCTAGAGGCAATAATAAAGTTGTTATTTATATTTCCAGATATCATGATAAATGTTTATTATTCATGCCAGAATTGTATTAATCGGAAACTTGATACATGTGTGAATACATAGACAAAACAGAGTGTCCCTAGTATGCCTCTACTTGACTAGCTCGTTAATCAAAGATGGTTAAGTTTCCTAACCATAGACATGTGTTTTCATTTGATGAACGGGGTCACATCATTAGAGAATGATGTGATGGACAAGACCCATCTGTTAGCTTAGCATAATGATTGTTATGTTTTATTGCTATTGCTTTCTTCATGACTTATACATATTCCTATAACTATGAGATTATGCAACTCCTGAATATCGGAGGAACACTTTCTGTGCTATCAAACATCACAACGTAACTGGGTGATTATAAAGATGCTCTATAGGTGTCTCCGAAGGTGTTTTTAGGGTTAGCATAGATCGAGATTAGGATTTGCCACTCCGTGTATCGGAGAGGTATCTTAGGGCCCTCTCGGTAATACACATCACTATTAGCAATGTTACTAATGAGTTAGTTGTGGGATGATGTATTACAGAACAAGTAAAGAGACTTGCCGACAACGAGATTGAACTAGGTATGATGATACCGACAATCGAATCTCGGGCAAGTAACATACCGATGACAAAGGGAATGACGTATGTCGTTATGCGGTTTGACCGATAAAGATCTTCGTAGAATATGTAGGAGCCAATATGAGCATCTAGGTTCCACTATTGGTTATTGACCGGAGATGTGTCTCGGTCATGTCTACATAGTTCTCGAACCCGTAGGGTCCGCACGCTTAACGTTCGATGACGATTTATACTATGAGTTATGTGATTTGATGACCGAAGTTTGTTTGGAGTCCCGTATGAGATCACGGACATGACGATGAGTCTCGAAAGGGTCGAGACGTAAAGATCGATATATTGGAAGGCTATATTCGGACATCGGAATGGTTCCGAGTGATTCGGGTATTTTTCGGAATACCAGAGAGTTATGGGAATTCGACGAGGGAAGTTAAAGGGCCTTATTGGGCTTTAGTGGAGAGAGGGAAGAAGGGCCACGAGGTGGCGCGCGCCTCCCCCCTGCACAAACCGAATTGGACAAGGGGTGGGGCGTGCCCCCCTTTCCTTCTCCCTTCCCCTCCTTTCCTTCTTTCCTACTCTAAAAAGGAAAGGGAATCCTACTAGGACTTGGGAGTCCTAGTAGGACTCCCTACACTTGGCGCGCCCCTATGAGGGCCGGCCTCTCTCCCTCCCTCCTTTATATACGTGGGCAGGGGGCACCCGAAAGACACACCATGTCTTCTCTTAGCCATGTGCGGTGCCCCCCTCCACAGTTACACACCTCGGTCATATCGTCGTAGTGCTTAGGCGAAGCCCTGCGCCGGTAACTTCATCATCACCGTCGCCACGCCGTCGTGCTGATGGAACTCTCCCTTGGCATCAACTGGATCAAGAGTTTGAGGGACGTCATCGAGCTGAACGTGTGCTGAAGGCGGAGGTGTCGTACGTTCGGTGCTTGGATCGGTGGAACCGCGAAGACGTTCGACTACATCAACCGCGTTACTAAATGCTTCCGCTTTCGGTCTACGAGGGTACGTGGACACACTCTCCTCGCTCATTGCTATGCATCTCCTAGATAGATCTTGCGTGATCCTAGGTAATTTTTTTGAAATACTGCGTTCCCCAACAGTGGTATCCGAGCCAGGTCTATGCGTAGATGTTATATGCACGAGTAGAACACAAAGAGTTGTGGGCGATAATAGTCATACTACTTACCAGCAACGTCTTACTTTGATTCAGCGGTATTGTTGGATGTAGGCGGTCCGGACCGACATTACATGACCGCGTTCATGAGACTGGTTCTACCGATGTGCTTTGCACACAGGTGGCTGGCGGGTGTCTGTTTCTCCAACTTTAGTTGAATCGAGTTTGACTATGCCCGGTCCTTGTTGAAGGTTAAAACAGCACACTTGACGAAAAATCATTGTGGTTTTGATGCGTAGGTAAGAACGGTTCTTGCTAGAAGCCTGTGGCAACCACGTAAAACTTGCAACAACAAAGTAGAGGACGTCTAACTTGTTTTTGCAGGACATGTTGTGATGTGATATGGTGAAGACGTGATGAGATATAAATTGTTGTATGAGATGATCATGTTTTGTAAAAGTTATCAGCAATTGGCATGAGTCTTATGGTTGTCACTTTATTGTATGAAATGCAATCGCCATGTAATTGCTTTAGTTTATCACTAAGTGGTGGCGATAGTCGTAGAAGCAATAGTTGGCGAGACGACAACGATGCTACAATGGAGATCAAGGTGTCAAGCTGGTGACGTTGGTGATCATGACGGTGCTTTGGAGATGGAGATGAAAGGCACAAGACGATGATGGCCATATCATATCACTTATTTTGATTGCATGTGATGTTTATCTTTTATGCATCTTATTTTGCTTAGTACGACGATAGCATTATAATGTGATCCCTCACTAAATTTCAAGGTACAAGTGTTCTCCCTGAGTATGCACCGTTGCTACAGTTCGTCGTGCCAAGACACCACGTGATGATCGGGTGTGATAAGCTCTACGTTCACATACAACGGGTGCAAGCCAGTTTTGCACACGCGGAATACTTGGGTTAAACTTGACGAGCCTAGCATATGCAGATATGGCCTCGGAACACTGAGACCGAAAGGTCGAATGTGAATCATATAGTAGATATGATCAACATAGAGATGTTCACCATTGAAAACTACTCCATCTCACGTGATGATCAGACATGGTTTAGTCCATATGGATCATGTGATCATTTAGATGACTAGAGGGATGTCTATCTAAGTGGGAGTTCTTAAGTAATATGATTAATTGAACTTTAATTTATCATGAAATTAGTCCTGATAGTATTTGCAAAATTATGTTGTAGATCAATAGCTCACGTTATAGCTCCTCATTTATTTTTGATATGTTCCTAGAGAAAAATAAGTTGAAAGTTGATAGTAGCAATGATGCGGACTGGATCTGTGATCTGAGGATTATCCTCATTGCTGCACAAAAGAATTATATCCTTGATGCACCGCTAAGTGACGGACCTATTACAGGAGCAGATGCAGACGTTATGAACGTTTGGCAAGCTCGGTATCATGACTACTTGATAGTTTAGTGTGCCATGCTTTATGAATTAGAACCGGGACTTCAAAAACGTTTTGAATGCCACGGAGCATATAAGATGTTCCAAGAGCGGAAATTGGTATTTCAGACTCATGCCCATGTCGAGAGGTATGAGACCTCTGACAAGTACTTTGCCTACAAGATGGAGGAGAATAGCTTAACCAGTGAGCATGTGCTCAGAATGTCTGAGTACTACAATCACTTGAATCAAGTGGGAGTTAATCTTCCAGATAAGATAGTGATTGATAGAGTTCTCTAGTCACTATCACCAAGTTACTGGAACTTCGTGATGAACTATAATATGCAAGAGATGACGAAAACGATTCCCGAGCTCTTCGCGATGCTAAAATCAGCGAAGGTAGAAATCAAGAAAGAGCATTAAGTGTAGATGGTTAACAATACCACTAGTTTCAAGAAAAGGGACAAAGCAAAGGAAAGGGAACTTCAAGAAGAATGGCAAGCAAGTTGCCACTCCCATGAAGAAGCCCAAAGGTAGACCCAAGCCTGAAACTAAGTGCTTCTACTACAAAGGAAATGGTCACTGAAAGTGGAACTGCCCCAAATACTGAGCGGATAAGAAGGATGGCAAAGTGAACAAAATTATATATGATATACATGTTATTGATGTGTACTTTACTAGTGTTCATAGTAGCCCCTGGGTATTTGATACAGGTTCAGTTGTTATGATTAGTTACTTGAAACAGGAGTTACAAAATGAACAAAGACTAGTTGAGGGCAAGGTGACTATGTGTGTTGGAAGTGATTCCAAGGTTGATAAGATCACCATCGCACACTACTTTTACCTTTGGGATTAGTGTTGAACCTAAAATAAATGTTATTTGGTGTTTTGCGTTGAGCATGAATATGATTGGATCATGTTTATTGCAATATGGTTATTCATTTAAGTCAAAGAATAATTGTTGTTCTGTTTACATGAATAAAACCTTTTGTGGTCATACACCTAATATAAATGGTTTATTGAATCTCAATCGTAGTGATACACATATTCATAATATTGGTGCCAAAAGATGCAAAGTTGATAATGATAGTGCAACATACTTGTGGCACTGCCGTTTAGGTCATATAGGTGTAAAGCGCATGAAGAAACTCCATGCGGATGGACTTTTGGAATCACTTGATGCTTGTGAACCATGCCTCATGGGCAAGATGACTAAGACTCCGTTCTCCGGAACAATGGAGTGAGCCACTGACTTATTGAAAACAATACATACTGATGTATGTGGTCCGATGAGTGTTGAGGCTCGCGGCGGGTATCGTTATTTTCTGACCTTCACAGATGATTTGAGAAGATATGGGTATATCTGCTTAATGAAACATAAGTCTGAAAAATTTGAAAAAGTTCAAAGAATTTTCAGAGTGAAGTGGAAAATCATCGTAACAAGAAAAATAAAGTTTATACAATCTGATCATGGAGGCTAATATTTGAGTTATGAGTTTGGTCTTCATTTGAAACAATGTGGAATAGTTTCGCAACTGACACCACCTGGAACACCACAACATAATGGTGTGTTCGAATGTCGTAACCGTACTTTATTGGATATGGTGCGATTTATGATGTCTCTTACCGGTTTACCACTATCGTTTTGGGGTTATGCATTAGAGACAGCTGCATTCACATTAAATAGGGCACCATCTAAATCCTTTGAGACGACACCGTATGAACTATGGTTTGGCAAGAAACCTAAGCTGTCATTTCTTAAATATTGGGCTGCGATGCTTATGTGAAAAAGCTTCAACCTGATAAGCTCGAACCCAAATTAGAGAAATGCGTCTTCGTAGGATACCCAAAGGAAACTATTGGGTACACCTTCTATCACACATCCGAAGGCAAGATATTCGTTGCTAAGAATGGATCCTTTATAGAGAAGGAGTTTCTCTCAAAAGAAGTGAGTGGGAGGAAAGTAGAACTTGATGAGGTAAATGTACCTTCTCCCGGATTGGAAAATGGTTCATCACAGAAATCAGTTCCAGTGATGCCTACACCAATTAGGGCGGAAGTGAAGGATGATGATCATGAAACTTCAGATCAAGTTACTACCGAACCTCGTAGGTCAACGAGAGTACGATCCACACCGGAGTGGTACGGTAATCCTGTTCTGGAAGTCATGTTACTAGACCATGATGAACCTACGAACTATGAGGAAGCGATGATGAGCCCAGATTCCGCGAAATGGCTTGAGGCCATGAAATCTGAGATGAGATCCATGTATGAGAACAAAATATGGACTTTGATTGACTTGCACGATGATCGGCGAGCCATGAAGAATAAATGGATCATCAAGAGGAAGACGGACGCTGGTAGTACTGTTACTATCTACAAAGCTCAACTTGTCGAAAATGGTTTTTGACAAATTCAAGGTGTTGACTATGATGAGAGTTTCTCACTTGTATCTATGCTTAAATTCTATCCGAATCATGTTAGCAATTGCCGCATTTTATGAAATCCGGCAAATGGATGTCAAAACTGCATTCCTTAATGGATTTCTTAAAGAAGAGTTGTATATGATGCAACCAGAAGGTTTTTTGTCAAAGATGCTAACAAAGTATGTAAGCTCTAGTGATCCATTTATGGACTGGTGCAAGCATCTCGGAGTTGGAATGTACGCTTTGATAGTGTGATCAAAGCATATGGTTTTCTACAGACTTTTGGAGAAGCCTGTATTTACAAGATAGTGACTGGGAGCTCTGTAGCATTTCTGATATTATATGTGGATGAAATATTGTTGATTGGAAATAATACAAAATTTCTGGATAGCATAAAAGGATACTTGAATAAGAATTTTTCAATGAAAGAACTTAGTGAAGCTACTTACATATTGTGCATCAAGATCTATAAAGATAGATCAAGACGCTTGATAAGACTTTCGATGAGTACATACCTTGATAAGATTTTGAACGAGTTCAAAATGGATCAGTCAAAGAAGGAGTTCTTGCTTGAGTTGTAAGGTGTGAAGTTAAGTAAAGACTCAAAACTCCGACCACGGCAGAAAATAAAAAGAGAATGAGAAGTCATTCCCTATGCCTCAGTCATAGGTTCTATAAAGTATGCTATGCTGTGTACCAGACCTATTGTGTACCTCACCATGAGTTTGACAAAGAGGATACAATAGTGATCCAGGAGTGGATCACTGGACAGCGGTCAAAATTATCCTTGGTGGAATAAGGACATGTTTCTCGGTTATGGAGGTGACAAAAAGTTTGTCGTAAAGAGTTACGTCGATGCAAGCTTTGACACTGATCCGGATGACTCCAAGTCCCAATCTGGATACATATTGAAAGTGGGAGCGATTAGCTAGAGTAGCTCAGTGCAGAGCATTGTAGACATAGAAAATTTGCAAAATACATACGGCTCTGAATGTGACAGACCCATTAACTAAACTTCTCTCACAAGCAAAACATGATCACACCTTAGTACTCTTTGGGTGTTAATCACACGGTGATGTGAACTAGATTATTGAATCTAGTAAACCCTTTGAGTGTTGGTCACATGGTGATGTGAACTATTGGTGTTAAATCACATGGCGATGTAAACTAGATTATTGACTCTAGTGCAAGTGGGAGACTGAAGGAAATATGCCCTAGAGGCAATAATAAAGTTGTTATTTATATTTTCTTATATCATGATAAATGTTTATTATTCATGCTAGAATTGTATTAACCGGAAACTTGATACATGTGTGAATACATAGACAAAACAGAGTGTCCCTAGTATGCCTCTACTTGACTAGATCGTTAATCAAAGATGGTTAAGTTTCCTAACCATAGACATGTGTTGTCATTTGATGAACGGGATCACATCATTAGAGAATGATGTGATGGACAAGACCCATCTGTTAGCTTAGCATAATGATTGTTAAGTTTTATTGCAATTGCTTTCTTCATGACTTATACATATTCCTATAACTATGAGATTATGCAACTCCCGAATACCGGAGGAACACTTTCTGTGCTATCAAACATCACAACGTATCTGGGTGATTATAAAGATGCTCTATAGGTGTCTCCGAAGGTGTTTTTTGGGTTGGCATAGATCGAGATTAGGATTTGCCACTCTGTGTATCGGAGAGGTATCTCAGGGCCCTCTCGGTAATACACACCAAGTCTTCTCTTAGCCGTGTGCGATGCCCCCCTCCACAGTTACACACCTCAGTCATATCGTCGCAGTCCTTAGGCGAAGCCCTGCGCCGGTAACTTCATCATCACCGTCGCCACGCCATCGTGCTAATGGAACTTGTCGGATTTCGAGTTACGAAAAAACCCTTGAGGTTCAAACTCTGGGGTGCGCACGAAGATCTCTCCTCTCCCTAGCTCACGCTCTCACCGCAATCTCGAATCTCAGCATGTCGAACTCGCAGAACAAAGGACACATGGTTTATACTGGTTCGGGCCACCGATGTGGTGTAATACCCTACTCCAGTGTGTGTGGCGGATTACCTCATGGGCTGAGGATGAACAAGTACAAGTGAAGAACAACCTCCTGGGGAGAGGTGTTCTTAAGCTCGGTGATCTTGTGTGTGTGAGGATGGAATGGATCCAATTATAGTTGAGATGTCTCGACCCCCCTCCCTTCGGTGGTGGCTAGTCCTATATATAGGGCCCTGGTCCTCTCCCCAAATATTAGGCGAGAAGGGATCCCATAACGACCAGTTTGAAGGGGGACAACTAGTACAAGTTATCCTGACAAAAGGTGGTCTTCGCCTGCCAAAGGTACTGGTGGTGACGCCGTCCTGGGCTCCATGGTGACCTCCATCGTGTCGTCCTGCTGGTCTTGGTCTTGTTGCACCGATATGGAAACCTTTGCCCGATGATTTGGGACTCCTCGCCTGCACCCGTCCCTTTAGCACCAAAGAGGAAACAAGGACACTGTGTGCGCTGGCGCCCGCCTGGTGCCCGCATGGCCTTGGTCGTCATGGCTTGCGTCACAGGGACCTCGCGAGGTGCCCCTCGCCTTGATCTCTCCGCCCCTCGCGAGCCAGCCTGTTAAGGGTTCCCCCGAGGAGGTCTTGTGTCATCCGCCTCGCGAGTCTTGGCCCCTCGCGAGGGTCTTGAGTGTTCGCTGATGAAGATGGGTCGTACAGGGCCGCTGGTGGAGCCACGCCATGGGCCGCAGGCAGGCATGTCTGGGGACCTTCGTTTCCAGGACACCGACAGTAGCCCTTGGGCCCAAGGCGCTCGGACTTGGCTTCGAGGCGAAGCCAAGGGGCAAGTGCGAAGCACCACGGGCCCCAACAGCCTGCGGCCACGGTTGACGCATGGCGATTGATGGGACGTGATGCAGAGGAAAACCATCATTACCAGTGATCATGGGGGTCGGCGATTGGCCTTCTCCTGCTATAAATAAGGAGGGGGTGGAGCCCCCGTCGCCCATCTCTTCCTGCTCCATTTGTTTCTTCTCCCTTGCTTCACCGCGCGCAGAGACTCCCATGGCGCCGATTCGGAGATTCTCGGCCGCAGAAAAGGGAAAGGCCCCCCACGACAAGACGGGGCCGCTTCCGCCAAAGAAGAGGCTGGCCCGCCGCCGCGATGTAGTCGTGAGGCCGGAGGTGCCGAGGCCTTGGTATGAGCGGCCTCCCCTCGGGTATCCGCTGCCCTTGTATGCCTAGGCCGAGGGCTCCGGAGGCAGAGGCAGCGACAAGCGCCGTCCATGTCGCAGTTGTGGTCGCCGCACCGTGGTGGCGCGCGCCATCGCCCCAGGAACCCACGCTGAGGGCTCCTCGCGTGAACTCGTGATGTGGGCGGCGATGCCTCTGCGCACTTGGATTCGCTTCCCGCAGTTCTTCTCCATCGAGATACTGCCGAGGGGTCTCCTCGACCTCTGGTTGCAGCACGCCGAGTGCGACGTCCCAATGACAGGGGCGGAGGTTGAGGTCATCTCCTCGGGCAAGATCTTCATGACCCACGGCTCGGGTGAGGTCACCCAGGTTTGCCGTACGGAGGGCACCCTCGCCATCCACTTCGAGTATGACGGTGCCTCCACGATGTTCTTCAAGTTCTTCGACGAGGAAGGTCGCCGCTTGGAGTGCTGCCCTGGAGGGGGTCGTCGGGACAGCGCAGCGACAGGGGCCAGGCCTGCTGCTGGCCTTGCCGGCGGTTCCTCCAGCAGTGGTGGTGACGCTTGGGAGTCCAGCGACTCTCCCGATCCCTACGAGACTCCGGAGACGAGCGACGACAGCTACGTGCCTCCGAGCTCGCGCCGTGCTCGGAGCACAGCCGCAGCGTCCGACCGCTGCCGCCACCGATATGGATGGGGTTGGTGCCGGCCTCCCGTGGTCCACTGTTGATCATGGCGTCGGCGGCGTTGGCGCGTGTAGATAGGGTTCCTAGAAACTTCCGTCTTTTTTCCCTGTGAGGAATCAAGATGGACCCCGTGGGGGGCGTGTATAGGGTCTTGTAAGGCCTTTTGTTGATATCGTCCTTATTATGAAGATTTACGAATGCATGTCCTGCTTCGGCTCAGTCTCCCCTTTCCAACTTTGCGGTAGCTTGGTGCTCTACGCCGACAGGTCCCGGTCCCCAGGCAGGCTGCAGCCGTCACTGATATGCTAGGTCGCGATGCCGTGGTCAAGGCCATGAGGTGAGCAGCCCGAGGTCCAGTTAGAGCTCCTAAGGCGCGATGCTCAAGAGGTCCCCTTTAGCATGCAAGCAGCTACCTAAAGGTGGGAAAGGGAGGCGACGTCGCCACAACAGGGCTGCAAGAGGTGGGAATCTTATGTCGTAGCGTTCGGCCGACCAGGGTGTGAAACTTATCTTGGTAGTCCAGAGTCGATTCCTCGTGTCGTGCCAGGATCATGCGTCGACGGCCATAGTGCAGCTAGGTTAGGCCCGTGCGAGCCTCCCCTTTCTCGCACGCTCTTCTGTGTGCTTTACGTCCTCGGGTCCCGGCCCTCGAGCGAGCTCAGCCACCGCTGGTATGCCAGGTCGCGATGCTGTGGTCAAGGCTAGGAGTGAGGTCTAGAGAGCCAGTAAGAACTCCTAAGTCGCGATGCTTAGGAGCCCCCCCCTTTAACGCGCAAGCGAATTGCATGGGAAAAGAGGGAGCCCGCGGTACCGCCTGCTGTTGCCCTCAGGAGGTTCCTGCAGGTTAGTGTGAAGAAGGGTACAAATTGCAGCCATGCTTGCCAGCCTGCCACTGGTCGTTACGCGAGAAGATGAAGGCACTGAGGGCCTGGTGAGGTGACGTGCGCGGGCATGCCGCGAGCCAGAGCTCGACCGCTCAGATTTGTCAGTGTTGCAGGGACGGACCTGAGCACAAGCGTCGTGCCAGAATGAGCAGCCCCCGCTGCGGGATGAGCAAGGGGTCGATCAGCGACGCGGGCGGCCGCGGCGAGTGACAATCAAGCAAGTGATGACTATAAATAACTCATGCATGGGAAAGAGCTAGCTTAGATAGATGTGAGAATGATACATGCCACCGGGACGGACCCAAGTGGCCTGGGGATGATGCAGCCCGAGGGGCGCCCCCAGTAGAGTAAGCTAAAGATGCAGAAGGATACATGCCGCAGGGTCAGGCCCGTGCGACTTGGGAATAATGCAGCCCGAGGGGCGCTCCCAGCTGAATAAACTTGGAAAATGTCACCTGGTTTCGTTGTCAAAGGAGTGTTGGGGTAGCTGAAGGCACGCGCTGAAGAAGTCGCTCCTCATGAGCCGCCAAGACCCTGAGCCTCGGGAGGCTCAGGGGGCTCAGGTGGCTCCTTGAGGACCGTCTCCATCTCCACCAGGACCACGTGATGCCTGGCCTCCTGAGCTGCCAGGATGCTCCATAGGTTGCTGTAAGTGCATCTAGTGCCACCCTTAGTTGGTTTTGGAGTATTGACGACAAACGTGGTTGAGGGACTAATGTGTTTGTGAGAATTGCAGGATAACACAGGTAGTAGTCCCTCATTGATTTGGTTTACCTACCAGAGATGACCCCTAAAAATGTGTGAAGACATTGAAGACAATGATGGTCTGTGAAGAGTTTCACATTGAAGACTATGACATGAGAAGACATCGTATGAAGACTATGGATTGCGAAGACATAGTTGTCTCGTAGTTTCCTTTTCTTCTTTGTTGAGTCATAGGAACCACCGTACTGTTAAGTGGGGTCCAAGTGAACAAAGTCAGAGTGACTGAAGTGATGCTCAACCAAATCCTATGTCTTCGAGCGAAGACAATGAGAGCAAATCTTATCCAGAGCTAGATAAGTCAGCTTTACTTGTAGCCCAAGTCAAGCTGCCGCGTGTGTTTCAAATCTGAACGTTGCACACGTGTCAGTTCCTTAGTGACCCAGGGTCATTTTGGACAAATCAGGCCAGGTTGCCTCCTGGCTATAAATAGCCCACCCCCTACACCATAAATTGGTGGCTGCTCAAAGTTAGTGCACGGCTTTTGTCGTTTGAGAGCAACCCACCTCCGAATCCTTTGAGAGAGAAATCCTTGCAAGGACAAAGCACTAAACACCCCGAGCCAAAGAGTGTTAGGCATCACTGAAGTCTTTCTGCCTATGTGATCTGAAGACTTATTACACTTGAGGACTGTGAATCCTCCAGTCGGTTAGGCGTCGCGTTCTGAGCATCCAAGAGTCATTGTGGATCGCCGGTGAACGAAGTCTGTGAAGGTTTGGAAATCTACCTTGAAGACTTACCAGAGTGATTGGGCGAGGACTGTGTGTCCTTAGCTCAAGGGGAATAAGGTGAAGACGCGGTCTTCTGAGTTAAATCTCAGCCTCCCTAACCAGACGTACAGTTGTCACAACAACTGGAACTGGTCGTCCTCACTGAGCAACTGGTTCTATCTCTTACCTCTCTTTGCTTACTGTTTGTCTTCGTGAAGTCATTGCCTGCTTGAATGATCTGATTAACTTCACTATGTGAAGACTGTTGTTGATTTGCTTCATACTATTTTCCATCTTGATCCATACTACCTAGTTGCTGATAGTCTTCGTGCTTTCACTTCATTGCTTACTTGACTATGGCTTGTCTAGTGTAGTCTACCTTCCGCTGCATATCAATAGGCTCATTTCAACTGGTTCTCTTCAACGCCCCCATGTTTTGAAGACTTCCATAAAAATTGCCTATTCACCCCCCTCTAGTCGATAACTAGCACTTTCAGTTGCGCTGGATGGCGGCTGCCACGCTCGGCAGGCCAAACGGCATGCGGACATAGCTATGAGGTGGACCCTTGCATTGCCCAACGCGCGAAGGCCAAAAGCGCTCCTGAGATGCGGCCCTATTGAGCCCTGGGATGTCGATGCAGACGCACAGCTCGCCACCCTCGCCTGGCTGGGGAGCTGCACCAGGTGGGCGGCGGTCGCCGCGCATAGCCCTTGCTTCTTGAAGCTCCTGGGTGTCCTTGACGATGAACTCCTAAGCGCCGGGCGCTCCTCACCCGGTGCCTTCCTGAGGGAAATGTGCCACAAAGCATGCCTCCACGTGGTGCTCGAGCGCCTCCCTCATGATGTTAGCCAGGTCTGAGCCTCTCTAGAAGAGAGCTCCCGAGCCTCGCCCAAGGAGGGTGCCAGGCACGCCTTCCTATGCGACGGAGGGAGGCGCCCCAGGTGCGGGCGCTTATCCCGAGGCGGCGCCGCTAGAGACACCGCTCTCCTGAGGCCCTGTGCGGAGTAGTGCTTCTTCTACTTGGGGATGGCCTCAGGAGGGTACTACATGCCCTCGCTGTCAGGGTCTTCGATTGCTGCGGCTTGGAAGGTGTGCTCGAGGGAGCACACCACATCTCTTTCTTCACAAGGGACTGTGATGATTCCGCCGCTTCCTGGCATCTTGAGGACGTTGTAGTCGTGGTGGGTTACTGCCATGAACTTGGCTAATGCTGGGTACCCAAGGATGGTGTTGTACGGTAGACGGTTGTGGGCGACGTCGAAGTCGATGAGCTCTGTGTGGTAGTTGTCGCGCTGGTCGAAGGTGACTGGGAGACGAACTTTCTCTATCGGGGTGGTGGAGCCATCGGTCACTCCTGAGAAGGGCTTGGTAGGCTGTAGCTGATCATATGGCACTTGGAGGCTGTCAAACGTCTCGACAAACAGGACACTGAGCCCAGCGCCACCGTCGATGAGGGTGTTGGTGACTTGGACATTGCTGATGACGGGTGAACAGAGCATCGGGAGGACGCTGGCGGTTGCCGCGCATTTGAGCTGGTCCGCCGAGCTGAAGGTGATGGCGTACTTGGACCGCCTGAGCGGGCGCGTGGCCTCGAGCCTGGGGAGGGCTGCATTGACCTCGTGAGAGAAATGCTTGAAGATGCGCTGGGAAGCTGGGGCTTGAGCTCCGCCCAAGATGCAAGCGATGGTGCGTGGCTCCTGGAAGCCCCCAGCCCCCTCGTCCTGATGATGGTCGTCATTCCTTCTTGGTGTTAGCGACAGCGGAGGGAGGCCAAGATTGCCCTGAGGATGGTCCTCGCGAGGCTGGTCGCGCCAAGCGCCCTCACGAGGCTGCTCCTGCCAGTGGTCCTCATAAGGCCAGTCGCGCCACTCCTGGCAGGGCCCGCGGTCGTCCCAGCGTCCTCCACCTCGTCCTCCTCCTCGGCCATAGCCCCGGTCGTTGCGCTCGGGGCGTCAACCGAAGCGTCCATCTCGGATGGCCCTGAGCTCTTGACAATCATTGGTGTTGTGGCTGTGTACGTTGTGGAAGTTGCAGAACCGACGACTGCTCTTGGACGACTCGGGATGGTCCCGGCCGTGCTTTGTGTCTGGTTCCGCCGCGAGCACGGCCACTCCTTTGTGCTTCACGTCCTTGGCCTTGGCTTTCTTCTCCTCTGGGTTGACAGTAGGGAGCTCGAGGAGGGAAAGATGCCCTTCCTCAGCTCTTGCGCACTTGGTCGCCATGTTGAACAGCTCAAGAGTCATGCATATCTCCTCCTGGATGACGAGCTCCTCCTTCATCTTGATGTCGCGGACGCCATCGGAGAACGCTGAGATGATGGACTCGTCTGTCACCTTGGGGATCTTGAGGCGAACGTTGTTGAAGCACTGGATGTACTTCTACAAGGTCTCTCCCGGCTGTTGCTTGATGCGACGCAGGTCACCCGCGGCCGGAGGGCAATTGCAAGCGCCTACAAGTTGGTGATGAAGCGTCGCGCATCTCACCCTAGGAGGAGATTGACCCCGCGGGCAGGTTCAAGAGCCACGAGCGAGCGTCATCCTTGAGAGCCATGGGAAATCGGTTCGCCATGACCTTTTCATCGCTGTTGGCCGCCTCGATGCTTAGCTCATAGAGCTGTAGGAACTCCGCCGGGTCGGGGTTGCCGTCGTAGCGCGGAGGTAGATCCATCTTGAACTTGCCTGACCAAACGATGGTGCATAGCTTGGGAGTGAAGGCGCGGCAGCCTGCTGTGGCCACCGGGGGCATCTGCAGGGGTGGAGCCTGCCCTTGATGTCCGCGCACCGCCGCCGAAGGTGGAATGCGGTCTTGTCGTAGTGGCGCCGGGAGAGCAGGAGCATTTTCTCGCGGCCGGGGAACCTCTTGGCAGCTTCCTTCTTCGTGCACAAGCACACGGCGTGGCAGATCACGCCGCGGGACCGCGCGTCTTGGGGCGAGGGCACCGTCTTGGTGCGGAGGAGGCGGCGGCGCTCCGTGAGCTGCGCGTCCCGGCGCGAGGGCGTCGTCTTGATGCGGAGGCGGCAGAGGCACTCCATGAGCTACGTCGCCCGCGGCTGGAGGTGGGCGAGGCAGTGAGAGGGATGGCGCAAGAGAGCCCCCAGCGGCGCTGATGAGCTCGGCGATGCGGTCCAACCAGTCCTCGTAGAGGTCGTAGACCGGGCAGTAGCGCAGGAGCTCGCGTGCCATGAGCAGCGCGGCCTGCGCATCGGTGGGTGTCGGTGTCAAAACCGGCGGATCTCGGGTAGGGGGTCCCGAACTATGCGTCTAAGGCGGATGGTAACAGGAGGCAGGGGACATGATGTTTCCCCAGGTTTGGGCCCTCTCGATGGAGGTAATACCCTACTTCTTTCTTCATTGATCTTGATATGAGTATTACAAGAGTTGATCTACCACAAGATCGTAGAGGCCAAACCCTAGAAGCTAGCCTATGGTATGATTGTTGTTGTCCTACGGACTAAACCCTCCGGTTTATATAGACACCAGAGGGGGCTAGGGTTACACAGAGTCGGTTACAAGGGAGGAGATCTACATATTCGTATTGCCAAGCTTGCCTTCCACGCCAAGGAGAGTCCCATCCGGACACGAGACAAAGTCTTCAATCTTGTATCTTCATAGTCTAACAGTCCGGCTAAAGTATATAGTCCGGCTGTCCGAGGACCCCCTAATCCAGGACTCCCTTAGTAGCCCCTGAACCAGGCTTCAATGACGATGAGTCTGGCGCGCAGATTGTCTTTGGCATTGCAAGGCGGGTTCTTCCTCCGAATACTCCATAGAAGACTTTGAACACAAGGATAGTGTCCGGCTCTACAAAACAAGCTCCACATACCTCCATAGAGAGAATAATATTTCCACAAATCTAATCTGCTGACACATTCTGTAGCATGACATCATACTGCGGCCCGGTTATTATTCGAACTGTTTTTCTCAACCAGCTACTGCACATATTGCGAGGCGGTTTTATTGGCACGTCTTGTCGAAGCAAAGATCGTGTCCCCTTATCACAGGATTCTCATCAATACGGGCGTGGGTAACCCAACCGCACCATCAATTACGACGCTTGGGGAATAAGCGAGTTTACCAGGCAGGTGGGGAGGCGTATAGTTTCTTCCGCCCTTATAAAGGGACAAGGATTCCTCTCTTTAACCACGCCTTCTTCCTCCCTGCTCATTCATTCTCGCGCACTCGAGCTCCAACACCCAAGTTCGCATTTTCCCCTCGAACCACTCCGAGCATGTCCGGAGCGGGAGGCAAGTGGATGGTCTCCTCCGTTACAGAGGAGAACATCACAAAGCTACGGAGAGCCGGATACCTAGCCGCGGACATCGCACACCGGCTGCATGATGCGGGCCAGATCGTCCCTACTCCAAAACCCCATGAGAGGGTGGTTTTTCTTACCCACTTCGTCCGTGGACTGGGATTTCCCCTCCACCCGTTTGTCCGCGGGCTCATGTTCTACTACGGGCTGGACTTTCATGACCTGGCCCCCAATTTCATCCTCAACATCTCGGCGTTTATCGTCGTGTGCGAGGCCTTCCTCCGCATTAAGCCCCACTTCGGCCTGTGGCTAAAGACCTTCAATGTTAAACCGAAGGTGGTGGTCAGCCAGCAAGTGGAGTGCGGAGGCGCCATGGTGGGCAAAATGCCCAATGTCACCTGGCTCGAAGGCTCCTATGTGGAGACCATAAAGTGGTGGCAATCGGGGTGGTTCTACATCACCGAGCCGCGCGACACCAACTGGGTGGCGGCCCCCGAGTTCCGATCCAGAATCCCCACGCGGCTCATCTCCTGGAAAGAGAAGGGCCTATCCTGGGGGTTCATCGGTGGAGCTGACCTGACTCCAGAAATGTATCCGAAACATGATGAGTAAGAAAATCAAGCTCGTTAATGTGGTCCAGGTCATGCTCTTCCACCGGATCCTCCCGTGTCAATGACGGACATTCAATTTGTGGGAGTTCGACCCGGCCGAGCACCAGACACTACGAGAGCTCTTCGACACGACACACAAGGACGTCTGGAAGGTGCTGTTCAAAGGCGCTGAGGTACCTCCTCCCCTTACCAAGGACCGTGGACTCAGCGCAAAGCGCCCTGCCAATCCGGTAAGTCTTTCATATCTCATAAGATGTTCATTTTCCCCAGTCTAACCATGCGCGGGATCTAAGCCTCTACGCCATTTAACAGGACTGGGTGAAGACAACGGAGCAGATCGATTGTCCAGCCCCCTTGTTCGAAGATCCAGCAGATGCTTTCCTAACGGAGATGCTGGCTCTGGCGCCCTACGAGGTGCCGGGGAAGAAGGCCAAGAAGAAGGCCATGGGGACCCGGAAGGGTCTCCGGTGCAAGGTCATATCGGACTCCTCGTCCAAAAACTCCGAGGCGCCTTCCTCCCATGAAAACGAGGAGAAAGAGGATAAAAGTTCCCCTCCCCCAGCCGGGGGGGGGGGACAAGAAAAGGAAGGCCGCCCCATCCGGGGAGGCCGAAGGGTCCAAAAAGGGAAGGAACGTCCTCCCGGACTGCTCCACGACGGCCGCCTATAGTGATGACAAGTGGTTGCCCAGGGACAAGCCCCTGGCGAAGTCATAAGTATTCGGATACCATAATAATCCTTGATATGTTTTATTGCACTGCTTCTCATCACGCCGAACATGATTATGCAGTCCGTCCCAAGACCGTATCGATGTATCTTCGTTGGATGGTTCTTTGGACTCATCGGATCTGAATAGCGATTCACTTTTGACCACCTCCTCCCCTCGCCCTATGGACAACGTCGAGGTGTTGTCTCGAAGGGCACTGAGCCGAGGGGAGGTAGTCCTGGAGGTGCCTCGAGGCGACATTCTGGGAACTAGGTGCAAGGGGAGCAAGACTCCCATTGGTTCTGACAACGGGGGCAGCAAATTCGGCCCCCAGCCGAATACTGCGCCGGAACCTCCAGTGGTTCCGGACTCTGTCAGGCAACCCCTCCCTAAGGCGGCAAACCGCCTGTGCCGACGGCCTCTGTCCATCCAGAGGCATCGGACAGCTAGCTGGAAGCGCTTCACGGCGCTTAGAGCATCGCACTATCATGAGTGCGGTGATCAAGAAGGTTCAGTCTGCCAAAAGCGGACTGACTGAAGCCTGTGCCAGCCTCCTAAAAAGCTTTGAGGTAAGTGATCAAATTATAAGAAAATGTTACAGCATAGAGAGTAGCCCCTGATGCTTTGTTTGATGTTCGTGAAGGAAGGTCGAATAGAGGATCAAAATGAAAACCGTAGGAGTCTAATCAAAATATGTCTATGTGCATATGCAGGCTTCCCTGCTAGCCGCTGCCGCACGTACAGCGGAGGTTGCTGCACTGAAGCAAGACCTTGAGCAGTCCCAGGAAGAGCTCGGCCTTACCAAGAGGTAGCTCGAAGAGAACAAAGGTAAGTCATACCCCGTCTGAACATTATAAAGAAAAGTTTGGTTTTAGAATAATAGGATCATCATGAATTTGCTAGGGGCCACGACCGAAGTGGCAGCCCTAAAGAAATCGCTATCCGAGGCCAAAGACAAAGCGGCCAAGGAGCGCACCGAGCGTGAGAAACAAGAGGCCCGGGTTGGCGAGGTGCGGCAAGAGCTCCAGGACTTTGCCGAGAAGTATAAGTCCTTGGAGCGTGACTCAAAGATGCAGGAGTCTGAGCTTGCAAAGGCACTCGAGAGCGCACAAAGCGCCAAGGCCGAAGCAAGCATGTGGTTAAGAAGATAGCAGTGGGTAAGGCATTCATTATGCAAAGCAAGCATGTGAAGGAAACTTTCCTTTTACTTACCCGAGTTCGGAGCTCTCCAGGAGCGTTTGCAGATCTGCCTCGCAGTTTGTCGGATGCCGCGGAGTTCTACCGAGCTGAGGAGGGGATCTCAATGGAGAAGTTGTTCTGGTCTCAGTATACTGGGACCGAACACCCAATGCCCTTGAGCGACCAACTGAAGCAACTGGTCGAGCTTCACAAGGCGGCCGAACAGGCCATGAAGGGTCTTATAGTTCGGATGTGGCTTGGCGAACCCCTACCTCATAGCTACTTCGGTCTGGTGAGGCGGCTTGTGAATGCCTGCCCACGGCTTGAAGACATAAAGCGGTTCGTCTGCATCGAGGGTGCGCGCAGGGCTTTTGCCCGGGCAAAGGTGCACTGGGCGAAGCTGGACATCATAAAGCTAGTGAAGGAGGGGCCACCGGAAGGCAAGGAGCATCGCCACCCTGAAATGTATTATGACAGTGTCCTGAAGGGTGCTCGCCTTGCGGCGGAGGAGTGTGCTAAGGATGTAATATTCTAATAAATGTATTCATGTGATCCTGAAATATGAAACGATTTCATTTGCGCTATGCAACGCTTTGTTAATTTAAAATATTACCTTTTGTGCGGCCGTTTATGAAATCTGAGAGTTGGCTAGTCGTCGGCTGCTGCCCCCATGTAACTAGTACTAAGGCGTTCGGGATAAACCCGAGCACTCTTTATCCCAATTTTGGGTCCTTCGAAGGAGGTGTTCAGCACGACCAACCAGACAATCGGACTATAAAGCTTTATCACTCTCACTTAGCCATAAAAGCCTACAATTTTAAATTTTGGCGAAGCCCCTTGTATTCGGAAGACCAAATTGGGGGCGCTATATACGCCTAAGTCGGACAAGGCGACTCCTCGCCCGAAGCAGAAAAAGTCTTTAGGGACTTGAGACCTCTCGAACGGCGACCAACTCTTGCCTCATCATGACAGTCAGTTTTCGGCTTTCTCTACTAAGGTGCTCGTCCTGAAGAACCGGGACACAATTGCAGTAGTTCTCCCAGCGCTACCTTAGCCGATATTGCGGAACGTAAGGTACCAAAACATGGGAGCCGGGAAAACCCAACTATTGAACCAAGACATGATTCGGAGCTGATGCATATAATGCTATAAGTTCGGGGTGCCGCACTATCGAAAGTGTTCGGACTTCTCACGCCGTATTATGGGGTATACTGGAGCCCCTAGTGCACTAGTTGTACCAGGATGTACGGGTGCGATTTGTCATAAATAAGCAGACAAAAGAAAGAAACAAGAAAGAGAAAAAGTGTAATGCAATAATAAGCTAACGCTATGCATTGTCATTAAAATAGTACGCCGAAGCGTACAGATACAAATAGTGCAGTAAGCAAAAAATAAGACTATTTGACATGTCCTATCCAAGGGCAAGCTGCGTATGGGTATGTAAAATAGGTATATCGATGGTGATCAGAGACCACCTTTGTACGTCAGACCGTCTTGCTTCCTTGGTATTTCCTTGTCGCATTGAGTCCAATAATTAGACTGCCGGGAAGGGCTTCCAGAGAGTAAGGTCCTAAAAGAGAAAAAATGAAAAAGGTATACGGCCCCTGTGGCGGTTGAGCCGCTTTGTGGGACGTGTCGTAGTGGTGCCTCCGCCTATACCCATGGTATCTTAAGTGCGTAGTTATGTACGCGCGGCGCAAATTTTGCCACGTGACTGGGACTAGGACGGAGGCCAAATTGCTAGTTGGACCCAAAACGTGCCTGCCGATCCTCCTGCGGGGTACTCCGGACTCGCTTGAAGGTGTCCGCGGTCCTTTTCACCGAATTGGCGGTTTGCCTAATAAGGCTGCTTTGCGCTTCTGCTGCCAGAGCTGCAGTGTGTTCCTCCATGCGGAGCGAGCGCTCTGTGTTTCCATTAACTGTTATAACCCCGCGTGGTCCTGGCATTTTGAGTTTGAGGTATGCATAATGCGGTACTGCATTGAATCTGGCAAATGCGGTTCGTCTGAGTAGTGTGTGATAGCCGCTGCGAAAGGGGACGATATCGAAGATTAACTCCTCGTTTTGAAAGTTGTTCGGAGACCCGAAAACCACTTCCAGTGTGATTGAGCCCATGCAGCAGGCCTCTACACCTAAGATTACACCTTTAAAGGTGGTTTTGGTAGGTTTGATCCTCGAGGGGTCTATGCCCATTTTGCGCACTGTAATCCTGATAGAGCAGGTTCAAGCTGCTGTTGCCGTCCATAAGGACTCGAGTGAGGTGAAATCCGTCAATGATGGGGTCCAGGACCAATGCGACAGATCCGCCATGACGTATACTGGTGGGGTGGTCCCTGTGATAGAAGGTGATCGGACAAGAGGACCATGGGTTGAACTTTGGGTGACCGGCTCTATCACATAGACGTCCCTTAGTGCACGCTTCCGTTACCTCTTGGGAATGTGGGTTGCTATATCAGGTTCACCATTTTCACTTGTGGAGGGAAGCTCTTCTGTCCTCCTGTGTTCGGCGGCCGGGGCTCCTCCTCATCGTCGCTATGCAGCCCCTTGTCCTTGTTTTCTGTATTCAACTTGCCGGCCTGCTTGAACACCTAGCATTCTCTGTTGGTGTAATTGGCTGGCTTATCGGGGGTGCCGTCAATTTGACACGAGCGATCGAGTATGCGGCCCAGACTGGACAGGCCGGGATTATTTCTTTTGAACGGCTTTTCCGATGATCAGATTTAGAGCCACTAAATCTGGCATTGGCTGCCGTGTCTTCGGCGTTATCGCCGTTGTTGCGGCGCTTGTGCTTGTTGCGACGTAGTCTGCCATTAGTATCTTTGGCATCTGAAGTGCCAGGATTCCTTGATGTATTGTTGTTGCGAGCCAGCCAGCTATCTTCTCCCGCGCAAAAATGGGTCATGAGTGTCGTGAGGGCTGCCATAGACTTTGGCTTCTCTTGGCCAAGGTGTCGGGCGAGCCACTTGTCCCGGATGTTATGTTTAAATGTCGGTAAGGCCTCGGCGTCCGAACAGTCCACGATTTGGTTCTTTTTAGTTAAGAACCGAGTCTAGAATTTCCTGGCCGATTCCCCAGGCTGTTGGGTTATGTGGCTCAAGTCATCAGCATCTGGTGGTCGCACATAAGTGCCCTGGAAGTTGTCAAGGAATGCATCTTCCAAATCCTCCCAACTACCAATGGAGTCTGCTGGCAAGCTATTCAGCCAATGCCGAGCTGGTCCTTTGAGTTTTAGTGGGAGGTACTTGAGGGCATGTAGATCATTGCCGCGGGCCATGTGGATGTGGAGGAGGAAATCCTCGATCCATACCGCGGGGTCTGTTGTACCATCATATGATTCAATGTTTACGAGTTTAAAACCCTCTGGGAATTCGTAATCCCTTACTTCATCAGTGAAGCATAGGGGGTGTGCGGTGCCTCTGTGCCGGGCTATATCACGACGCAGTTCATATGAGTCTTGTCTGCTGTATTCAGCCCGGTCGGATTTGCTTTTGGTATATCCGGCGCGACGATCATCGTCCCACATTGGGACGCTCCCCCGTGATCCATAGATCGATCTTGTATGTTTTGCTTTGTTTTCCAATACGCCTCGTAGGTCCCGCATGTTGCCCCGGGCCTTGGTGTTTTTTTGTCTGGCGACGGGGTGTGGGCTGGACTTCGGGCTAATATGCCCCTCTGTCTCAGCCACGAGGTGGCCGATCAGCCGCATCATACGCTGGTGATGTGGGTTTCAATGCTTCCCCTTCGAGTTGGGGTAGCAACCTGCGCTTTGGGTAACTCTTGGTTGGGTGTTCGAGTTCGTCTTCCTCGGTCGTGAGGACTTCGGTCCATCTATCCGCTAGCAGATCTTGATCAGCTTGAAGCTGTTGCTGCTTTTTCTTTAGGCTATTTGTTGTGGCTATAAGCCGACACTTGAAGCGCTCCTGCTCGACAGGATCCTTAGGCACGATAAATTATTCGTCGCCGAGGCTCACCTCATCTTCGGAGAGAGGCATGTAATTGTCATCCTCCGTTTGTCCGTCTGCTGCCTGTTTGGAGGGCTAGCATGTTCAGCCTCCCGCTCTGAGTCTGGCTGGAGGGTATTGTCGTTGTCTTCGGCACTATCCGGAGTGTTATTATCTCTTGTGCCGGTATCGTTGCTATGGCGGGACTTAGAGCGGCGCCGTTGACGTTGGTGCCTGGATTGCTTCTTGGAGGGATTATCCTCCACTGTCTCATCGCCATCGCCTTCTTTTGGGGTATCCACCATGTATATATCATATGATGAGGTGGCGGTCCAGCGCCCTGTGGACGGTGGTTCCTGTTCGTCTCCTGCATCGTCGTCCATAACGTCGATGTCTTCGGAGCCGAAGTCGAGTGTCGGTGTCAAAACCAGCAGATCTCGGGTAGGGGGTCCCGAACTGTGCGTCTAGGCGGATGGTAACAGGAGACGAGGGACACGATGTTTTTACCCAGGTTCGGGCCCTCTTGAAGGAGGTAAAACCCTACGTCCTACTTGATTAATATTGATGATATGGGTAGTACAAGAGTAGATCTACCACGAGATCAGAGAGGCTAAACCCTAGAAGCTAGCCTATGGTATGATTGTTGTTCCTACGGACTAAAACCCTCCGGTTTATATAGACACCGGAGAGGGCTAGGGCTACACAGAGTCGCTTACAATGGTAGGAGATCTACATATCCGTATCGCCAAGCTTGCCTTCCACGCCAAGGAAAGTCCCTTCCGGACACGGGACGAAGTCTTCAATCTTGTATCTTCATAGTCCAGGAGTCCGGCCGAAGGTATAGTCCGGCTACCCAGACACCCCCTAATCCAGGACTCCCTCAGTAGCCCCCGAACCAGGCTTCGATGACGACGAGTCCGGCGCGCAGATTGTCTTCGACATTGCAAGGCGGGTTCTCCTCCAAATTCCGTGTACCTGTTGAATAATGTCCAGTTTCTTGTAAATGTAGTGCTCCTTGGCTTCTACGCCCAATAATGGCCGTCTTCCATGTGTCAAACGAATACGAAAAGTCAGGGTGTTTTTACATTTACACCCCTAGCCGCGTGAATGAGCCGCCAATTTAAGGGGACGAGGATTTAGATCCAAACCACACCTTCTCCCCTCCGCGAGTATTCATCAGAGCGTATCCGACAGAGGTCCATTCTATCATGGCCGGCCGCCGTAGCTCCTCCTCTCGCCCTTCCAGCCCTCAGCCTGGAGATTGGGAGAGATGCCCCGCACAGTGAGCTAGTGATGCTCCATACCAAGGGATTCTCCCCCCGGCCTATATGGTCCCGGTTCGAGCCGGACTTGCCACCTATAATGGCGGAGAGCAAGCGGAGAGCGCCCCCAATCCCTCCAAAGGAGAGCAGGTATGCCTTGTCCCTTACTTGATAAGAGGGCTCGGATTTCCAATTCATTCGTTTCTCCGGGGGCTCCTGGAGTTCTATGGCCTCCAGCTGCACAACCTCACACCTGCCTCCATATTGCATATCGCGGGCTTCATAGCCCTTTGCGAGCTATTTTTGGGCCGCGAGGCTCATTTCGCGCTGTGGAAAAGGCTATTCTGCCTTGTGCCCCATTCTCAGAAGGGGTCAATATATCAAGTGGGCGGAGCCGAAGTGTGGCGCATCGCCGGGACCGGATATCTATCTGGAACCCCAAAGAAGGCATCCGAGGACTGGCCATCGGAATGGTTTTATATAGAGGACGTCCCGCTGCCGGATCCTGTCCGGATCGGCCTCCCTAAGTTCGACAGTGCTCCCCTAAATAAGCGCCTAAGCTGGCGTCCACGGAGCCCTCAGAGGGAAAGTGACAAGGACGTTCTTTACCTGATGGGCCAGATAAGATTGTTAGCTCATTCCGGACTGACCATGATCGGGGTCATGGCCGCATGCATCATGCGAGGGATGCAGCTGCTTCAGTATAGAGGCCACCCATGTGGGACTTCAACGGGGAGGACGACGCCACCTGCCACGGCCGTAAGGGGCCGGATTCGGCTGCCGCTCTAATAAAGATCTTGTCCTCTTTGTACAAGGGAGAAGAGGAGGAATTTCTCTGCGTCAACCCATAGGGTGGATTTTCTATGTACAATCCCCCAAGTTGGGAAAGTGGTCACTTTTACTTGCCCATCCATTTTATATTCCCATTGTTAAATATTCAGTCTAACGACTTCAACGCAGGAACTGCGCCAGGCTGTTAAAGAAATAAACAGCCCTCCTCCACAACCCAAGGATCCGGGACGGTCCCTCGACCCGGCCTCTCAAGAGGATCCGGACTTATCTGTGGAGCTGATTGATGGGGTGTTTCATCAACTGAGCAAGGATAACGCCTTGGTGGACGTTATGACCGATTACCCAGGGCTACTCCCAGCCTCACAGGTAACTGAGACCGAAGTCCCAGCACTTTGGAAAGGGATCTATCCTCGCGTGTTTTCGACTGCCGTATGACAACCGTGTTTTGCAGGGGAGGTCCTTGAGACGGGAGGCCGAGCCTGCGGCGACTAGCCAACGAGGGGCGGCACGGCCCCGCGGGCTGAAAAGAAGTGCGGTCCGGACTGAGACGCCGGCGCAAAGGTATAGCGTGCCATCTTATTCCCAGGTGTTATTCCTTCAAGGCATATTAACGCTTGTGCTCTCTTCAGGACGAAGAGACCTTGCCGGACTATATCCGGAGAGGTTGCCAATCACGCCTCCACTAGCCAGGCTCCAAAGCCTGGTCCGAAAGCGGAGGCGAACACAAGGCGCGCACCGGACGCTCCTCCGACAGAGGATGCGGACAGGCTGTCTGCCACCAATTCCGAGGTGGAGAGTGCCATGAACCGCAGGCGTCGCCGGATAGTTCTTCGCGATGCTTGTTTCTCCCCAGAGGCATTGGATGCCTTCAATTTGGGAGATGCGTGCCTCCGTGCCGCTCAAAATGGTCTAGCCAGAGCCACAGAGCAATATGTAAAAGACATACGGGTAAGAAATTTTTGGTAATTATATATATAGCAGTAGCCCCCGAGACTTGAAACAGTTAGAATAACTGATTTAAGGATCATTTGTTATGCAGGTTCTTACAAAAAAGAATACTCTACTGTCCCAGGAGCCGGAAGAGTGCAAAGCCCAACTTGAGGCCGCACTAGCCGCGGCAGGGGAGCCCAAGGAGACCCCCTCTGGTAATATACGCTTCGAAAGATAAGTATTTTGCAAAGTGTGGCGTGGGTGCAAATCTGACAAATGAAATTGCAGATGGCGCCGGATTAAATCCGGAAAAGCAACAACTCCTACGCCAGTTGAAGGCTGGTGAGAGCGTGCTGACAAAGGTGAGGCGGGAGAAGAACGATCTCCAAGATGCCAACACCAAGCTGGGCGTTGAACTGAACGATGTTCGTGCCCGGCTGTTGGACTCCGTTAAGGAGAATCGGCGGCTTCGATGCGGCATATTTAGTAAGTGCTTAAACGAACTTTGAAAAAAGAGTTCGGCGAGGAAGTCGACTAATAGAGTAATGTCTGTAGGTATGCTAACAGGTCGTCTTGCAGAGGAAATGCCCGGTTCTACGGGTGACCTTCTTCCCGAGCTCTCACAACTGCACGAGCGAGTTCCGCAGGTGATGCGAGGCATTGCCCAAGCCTTGTGGCCATCCGTCTCCATGCCCGAAGGCCTTGGAGAGCTTGTAGAGAAGCTGAAGGGAGCGCGGCGGCGCTTCCGATTGTGGAAGATGTCGGCCTGCCATCAAGGCGCCAGGGAGGCCTAGGCCATGGTGAAGACGCGGTACACGAAGGCTGACCCAAACCACATGGCCGAGGTCGGACCCGTGGGGCCCGATGAGAAGGAGATCCCTGTGAGCTTAGTATACGGCCCAGTAGAATTGGCCGCAAAGTATTCCCAACAGGACTGTAAACTAGACAGCCTGTTAGATGGTATTGAAGAGGAGTACAATCATTCAGATTGACTGTGTAATTTTAATTGACATGTGTAATGCCTTCTAGCCGGATTGTAGATCGTTTGTCATGGCCGACCTTTTCGCTTCAACCTCGGGACCTGACGGCCCGGAGTGTGTCCGAATACCCTCGCGGTTATATAAGAACCGGGGTATGCATGGAGACCAGGCGTAGGGGTCAATAGTGCTTGAACAGACAAGTGCCCAACTAGTTATGTTATATTAAATGGTTAGTAAGAAACATCTTCCAGGGAGAATAGTTCCGTTAGGGGTTCCTTTCCCTGGGAGGCATGCTCTAAAGTGCATGTCCATTTTGCGAAAAGAAACGCAGGAAAAACATCTGGGGCGTATAGATAAATAAGTGAAAAAAAGATCATCTTTAGTTCACCAACCGAAAATTCCCTTAAGAACGCTTTTTGGCTTCACCCAGTCTGAGGTACACATCCGGCTGACCCGGCAGTAACAATCGCAGAGGTGCTCCCTTTACCACCTTGCCGAACAATCGGGAACGTAGGGGTAAGCACAGGAGCCAGGCAACCCAGCTTGGCCAAAACTTAAGTCATATCTATGCATATAATGGTGAATAAAAGGTACATGCGGAAGTGTGACACATGTGTTGGGCATGAAGCCCGTATAAATAAGCTTCTGTTTAAAGAAGCCCCCAGGTTTAATGAGCGCGGATGGCACGTCACTTTATGAGATTTTAAAGGCTATAAGAGAGAGAGGGAGGGGAGAAGGAGAGAAATGTAAGAAAGAAAGTATATAAAAAATGGACAGAGGAAGGAGACGAACACAGAGTCCGGCGCTAGGCATAGAATCTTCGGAGACGGGCTGCGTTCCATGGGTTCGGCTTGAGTCGGTTATCCGATGCATCTCACAGGCGGTACGCTCCACCAGTCAGGACTTGGTCAATTATGAAGGGACCTTCCCACTTGGGCTTGAGTTTGTCCTTTTTCTTGTCCGGCAGGTGTAGAACTAATTCGCCAACGTTGTAATTTTTGGCCCGTACTTCTCTGCTTTGGTATCTTCGAGCCTGCTGTTGATAGAATGCGGAACGGGCTTTTGCCACATCACGCTCTTCCTCCAAGGCGTCCAAACTGTCCTGCCGATCGAGCTCGGCTTCTCTTTCTTCGTACATGCGCACTCGAGGTGAGTCATGAATTATGTCGCAGGGCAAAACTGCCTCTGCGCTGTACACCATGAAGAATGGTGTGTATCCGGTGGTGCGATTCGGCATGGTCCGCAGCCCCTAGAGTACGGAGTCGAGCTCCTCTACCCAGTGCATATTAGATTCCTTAAGGGACCGCACTAATCTGGGCTTGATGCCGCTCATGATAAGACCATTTGCACGTTCGACCTGGTCGTTAGTTTGTGGGTGATAGACGGAAGCATAATCGAGCTTGATGCCCATGTTTTTGCTACAGAGTGTTACCTCGTCGGTCATAAAGTTCGTGTCGTTATCAGTGATGATGCTGTGGGGGGACGCCATAACGGTGTACAACCCCAGATATAAAGTCTATCACCGGTCTGGATTCGGCCGTGTTAATAGGCTTGTCTTCTATCCATTTGGTGAACTTATCCACCATGACCAGTAAGTATTTTTTCTTGTGGGTTCCGCCTTTAAGGGGTCTAACCATGTCAAGCCCCCAGACCGTGAAGGGCCAAGTGATGGGGATAGTTTGGAGGGCGGTGGGTGGCATATGGCTTTGGTTTGCAAAAAGCTGGCAACCGACGCATCGTTGGACTAAGTCTTGGGCGTCTGCCCGGGCCGTCGGCCAATAAAAGCCTGTACGGAAGGCCTTGCTTACAAGGGACCGAGCTGCAGCGTGATGACCGCCGAGTCCGGCATGAATTTCAGCCAGGAGGTTCCGCCCTTCCACTTCAGAGATGCACCTTTGAAGGACTCCGGTAGTGCTTTTCTTATAAAGCTCTCCCTCATGGACTTTATAGGCTTTAGATCACCGCACTATGCAGCGTGCCTCATTTTGGTCCTTGGGGAGTTCCTTCCTAGTAAGGTAGGCGAGGAATGGTTCTGTCCACGGGGCGATGACGGCCATTATTACGTGGGCTGAAGGTGTTATTTCATTGGCAGAGCCTCCAATTATGTCAGAGTGTTCGGTGTCGGGCAGTCCGGTTGGGTCCAGGCTGTTATTGCCGGGTTCCCCTTCCCATACTATGGATGGCTTGAACAGCCTTTCCAAGAAGATGTTGGGGGGGGACTACATCGCATTTTGCGCTGATGCGTGCCAGGACATTTGCCGCCTGATTATTTTCCCGGGCTATATGGTGAAATTCGAGCCCTTCGAACCGAGCTAACATTTTTAGGACGGCGTTGCGATAAGCTGCCATTTTTGGATCCTTGGAATCAAAGTCTCTGTTTATTTGGGATATTGCGAGTTTCGAGTCTCCGCGCACCTCTAGGCGTTGAATGCCCATGGATACTGCCATCCAGAGACCATGTAAAAGGGCATCATATTCGGCTGCATTGTTGGAGTCTATGTACATTATCTGGAGTACGTATTGAACTATGTCTCCTGTGGGGGACGTCAAAACGACACCAGCCCCTAGACCGGCCAACATTTTAGAGCCGTCAAAGTGCATGACCCAGTTTGAATATGTGCCGTACTCTTTAGGGAGTTCGGCCTCCGTCCATTCTGCAACGAAGTCGGCCAAAACTTGCGACTTGATAGCTCGCCGTGGCTTGTAAGTTATGTCAAACAGGAGGAGCTCAATGGCCCATTTTGCGATCCGGCCCGTCGCGTCGCAGTTGTTTATAATATCGTTAAGTGGCACTTCTGAGGCTACTGTTATTGAACACTCTTGAAAGTAGTGTCGCAGCTTCCAGGATGCCATAAATACCGCGTACGCGATCTTTTGATAATGCGGGTACCGAGACTTGCACGGAGCAAGGACAGTGGACACATAGTAGACCAGCTTTTGAAGGGGGAATTTGTGTCCGTCCGTTTCTCGTTCGACAACGAGCACTGCGCTTACGACCTGATGGGTTGCTGCAATGTATAATAGCATTGGTTCGCCAATGTTTGGCGCAGCCAGGACTGGGTTTGTTGCCAAGATGGCTTTTATTTCGTCGAGTCCAGCCATGGCTGCATCCGTCCACTCGAAGTGTTCGGTGCGCCGAAGGGGGCGGTAAAGGGGTAGGGCCTTTTCTCCCAAGCGGGAGATAAAGCGGCTTAGAGCCGCCACACATCCAGTTAATTTTTGTATTTGTTTGAGGTCCTTCGGGATATCCAATTGTGACAGAGCTCGGATCTTGGCTGGATTTGCTTCAATTCCTCTACCGGATACAATGAAGCCCAAGAGCTTTCCGGCTGGAACACCGAAAATGCATTTTTCCGGGTTGAGCTTGATGTCATATGTTCGGAGGTTATCGAATGTTAGCCTCAAGTCGTCTACTAGAGATTCGACATGTCTTGTTTTAACGACCACATCATCTACGTATGCCTCCACTATTTTGCCGATCTGGTTTGCCAGACATGTCTGAATCATGCGCTGATATGTTGCACCGGCGTTTTTGAGCCCGAAGGGCATTGTGTTGAAGCAGAATGGGCCGTATGGTGTGATGAATGCCGTTGCGGCTTGGTCTGACTCTGCCATCTTTATTTGATGGTAGCCGGAGTATGCGTCGAGGAAACACAACGAATCATGTCCCGCGGTAGCGTCGATAATTTGATCGATGCGGGTGAGGGGGAAGGGATCCTTTGGGCAAGCCTTATTAAGGTCTTTAAAATCAACGCACAGGCGCCAGGATTTGTCCTTCTTTGGTATCATTACCAGGTTTGCTAGCCAGTCCGGGTGTTTTATATCTTTGATGAATCCGACCTCCAATAGCTTGGCTAGTTCCTCTCCCATGGCCTGTCTCTTGGGTTCGGAAAAACGCCGAAGAGCCTATTTGACTGGCTTGAATCCCTTTAGGATATTTAAGCTGTGTTCGGCCAGCCTGCGTGGGATTCCTGGCATGTCTGAAGGGTGCCGGGCGAAAATTTCCCAGTTCTCTCGTAGGAACTCTCGCAGTGCAGCGTCTACATCAGGTTTTAACTGTGCCCCGATGGAAGCTGTTTTATTGGGGTCCGTTGGATGGACCTAGAATTTGACTATTTCGTCCGCCGGTTTAAAGGAGGTGGACTTGGATCTTTTGTCGAGTATCACATCGTCCCTATTCACCGTGGAGCGCAGTCAGTTCCTCAGCCGCTAGGGCTTCGGATAGCGCCTCGAGGGCCAGTGCGGCTGTCTTGTTTTCGGCGCGGAGTGCTATGTCCGGATCACTAGCGAGAGTGATGATTCCGTTAGGCCCGGGCATCTTGAGCTTCATGTAATGGGGTATTGCTTGGAAGATTGTAAACGCTTCCCGCCCTAGCAGAGCGTGATATCCGCTACTGAACGGGGCCACTTGGAACGTGACCTCTTCGGACCTGTAATTTTCCGGCGTGCCGAACACCACATCTAGTGTGATTTTTCCTGTACAACGCGCTTCCCGACTGGGGATTATTCCTCTAAAGGTTGTGCTGTTTCGCTCGATGCGGTTCTAGTCTATTTCCATTTTTTTGAAGGGTTTCCTATTAAATGAGGTTCAATCCGCTGCCGCCATCCATGAGTACCTTGGTAAGATGAAAGCCGTCCACTATTGGGCTGAGGACCAATGCGGCTGGTGCTCGGGCTGTTCGGAATTTAGGTTCATCACTGGCGTTAAAACTAATAGCCGTGTCACTGCATGGGTTTATTGTTGCTACTTGGTAGACTTCGGCAAGGCTGCGGAGTGTTCTTTTTCGCATATTATTTGATGCGAAAGTCTCGAAGACTGTTAATACCGTACTGGTGTTTCTGGGGTGGCTTTCTATGGCTTCTGGAATTAGAAGATCTTCGCCAATTTTTGCCACCTGCCGGAGTATCCAACATGCTCTAAGGCTATGAGTTGGTGTGGCGCCCTCTGCACTGTGAATTTTACAGGGTCGATTAAGCCATCCTTCCAGTACGGTTCCGTGCCCTGTAGAGGGCTTTTGCTTTTTGGTGTTGAACCCGGGCGTCTGGCGATGATGCACCCTTTTATTTCGGACTGGGGTTGTATTCAGGGCCGGATTGTCCCAAAATTTTATTTCGGTTTTCCAGGCGCTTTCCATCGCACAGTACTTTCGTACTATGGACGCCAAGTCAGCGAAGCGTGTAATATCACGGTGACTTGTGGCGTTGAGGATTCCCTTGTCCATGCAATTATTGCAGAAGAATGAAATTGCGTCTTCCTCGCGGCAGTCCTTTATCCTGTTCATAACCAGGAGGAATCTGGCCCAGTAATGATGTACTGTTTCCTCGGGCTCTTGCCTAATTTGGGATAGATCGCTTATGTACGGGTGGGGTGGGTGGAATCAAATCCGAAACCTCACCCAATCTGAGACCCAGAGGCCAAGGAGTTTCCAAACTCGGAAGTTTGGATTCTTGGATGCTGTCCCATGAATCTAGCCCGTCGCCTAACTTTAAGTTCAGGTCTTGAGTGATGTCCTCCCCTCCGCGGGTATCCGGCTTGGAGGGATCGGAAATCCGGACATAGCTAGTCCTTAAGATAGATGAAGGGTCGCCGCACTGTCCCTGTACCACGGCAACGTGATGGGTGACCTGGGGAGAGTTAATCTCTCTTAGATCAGGTTTAGGCCCAATCTGGTTGTAATCCGTAGCGACTCCCAGGGCGGCGATGCGATCCAAGAGATCGTTTAGGGAACAGAGCACCGTTGGATCCAGCTACTCGGCGAATTCCGAGCTGACGTGAAGATTGCTTTCGATGACCCGAGAGGTCATCGTCGGCGCAGTAGCCGAACAGGTGGTCATAAGGAAACCACCTAGCCGGAGAGTTTGGCCGACAGCCAAAGCTCCCTTAGCAACGGTGTCGTCTTTAAAGACGGGATGAGGCATCCTTCCTGATGGCGACGGCACAGAGGAACTCTCAATGAAAGCACCAATGTCGGTGTCAAAACCGGCGGATCTCGGGTAGGGGGTCCCGAACTGTCCGTCTAGGCGGATGGTAACAGGAGACGAGGGACACGATGTTTTTACCCAGGTTCGGGCCCTCATGAAGGAGGTAAAACCCTACGTCCTACTTGATTAATATTGATGATATGGGTAGTATAAGAGTAGATCTACCACGAGATCAGAGAGGCTAAACCCTAGAAGCTAGCCTATGGTATGATTGTTGTTCCTACGGACTAAAACCCTTCAGTTTATATAGACACCGGAGAGGGCTAGGGCTACACAGAGTCGGTTACAATGGTAGGAGATCTACATATCCGTATCGCCAAGCTTGCCTTCCACGCCAAGGAAAGTCCCTTCCGGACATGGGATGAAGTCTTCAATCTTGTATCTTCATAGTCCAGGAGTCCGGCCGAAGGTATAGTCCGGCTACCCGGACACCCCCTAATCTAGGACTCCCTCATCGAGCATGTCAGTTAAATCGTCGACAGTGGCTACTAAGTGGGTGGTGGGTGGGGAGCGAATTTCTTCGTCGTCCTCATTCCATCCTAGCCGGACATAGTTCGGCCAAGGGTCTCGTGACAGGGAGAGAGACCTCAAGGATTTTAGCACGTCGCCAAAGGGCGAGTGCTGAAAGATATCCGCGGAAGTAAACTCTGTCAGATTTCGGGTTCTGACAGACCCTTGAGGTTCGAACACTGGGGTGCGCGCGGAGATCTCTCCCCTACCGATCTACCTCCAATCTCCTCGCGTGATCTAAGCTGGAAACAACGAACAACACAAGGGACACGAGGTTTATACTAGTTCGGGCCACCGTTGTGGTGTAATACCCTACTCCAGTGTGTGGTGTGGTGGATTGCCTCAGGGGCTGATGATGAATAGTACAAGGGAAGAACAGCCTCGCGAGAGGTGTTCTTGAGCCGGTGCGATGAACTGTTTGGGTGAGTTCAGTCGCCTCTCTCTCTCTCTGCTAGGGCTCTACCAGATCTCTAGATGTCCTCCTCTCCCCATCGATGTCCCTCTACTCTGTGGTGGCTAGCTCTATTTATAGAGGCCCTGGGCCTCTCCCCAAATAATGAGAAGGAAGGGCACCAACAATTGGCCATTTTGAAGGGGAACATCTAGTACAAGTTATCCTGACCAAAGGTGGTCTTCGGCTGCCAAAAGCACTGGTGATGACGCCGTCTTGGGCTCCACGGTGACCTCCATCCTGACGCTCTGTTGGTCTTGGTCTCGTTGCACCGGAATGGTAACCTTTCCCCGATGCCTTGGCCTGTGCTTGCCCCCTTTGCAGCAAAGGGGAAACAAAGACACTGCGCAGGCCGGCGCCCGCCTGGCGCCCGCCTGGTCTCGATCGTCATGGCTTGCGTCACGGGCTCCTCGTGAGGTGCCCCTGCCTTGATCTCTCTGCCTCCTCGCGAGCCTGCCTGATGAGGCTGCCTCTGAGGAAGCTTTTCGTCATACGCCCCGTGAGGCTTGGCCCCTCGCGAGGGTCTTGAGCTTGAGCTGATGAAGATGGGACGCGCTGGGCCCCCACTTGAGCCACGCCGCGGGCCGCAGGCAGGAAAGTCTGGGGACCCCCATTCCCAGAACGCCGACAGTAGCTCCCGGGCCCAAGGCACGCCCGGGCTTGGCCTAGCAGGGAAGCAAAGGGGCGAGCGCGAAGCGCCGCAGGCCCCAACAGCCTGCGGCCTTGGGCGCCGCATGGCGATTGATTGGGCGTGGGCGTCTATGCTTCCCCATGACGCCTCGGCGACCGCACGACTTGATAAGTCCCTGCATGCAGAGAAACCGGTCATGATTACCTGCGATCGTGGTGCTCGGCGGTTGGCCTCCTCCGGCTATAAGTACGGGGCTGCGCGAGCCCCTTCAGTCCATCCCTTCCTGCTACTCCTTTCCTTCTTCTTCCTTGTTCTTGCTCCTCCTTACGCTAATGGCACCAATCCGCCGGTTTTCTGCAGAAGAGAAGGGAAAGGCCCCCCAAGAGGGTCCTGACCCACTTCCACCGAAGAAGCGGCTGGTCCTCTGCCACCGAGATGAGGGTGCGCAGCAGGAGGCATCGAGGCCCTGGTACGAGCGGCGGCCGCCTGAGTTTCCGCTACCCTTGTACGCCCGCATCGTGGGTCCTAGGGGAGAAGGCGTCGAGCGACATCGACGGTGCCGCCGTCGACGCCGGCGAGTCACGGTGGTGCGTGTCGTTCCTCCTGGAGTCCACGCCGAGCGCTCCTCCCGCGAGCTCGTGCTCCATGCTGCCATGCCTCCAAGCTCTTGGATTCTCCTTCCTCCTTCCTTCGCCTTCGAGATGCCGCCGAGCGGGGCTCTGGAGCTCTGGCTGCAGCACGCTGACTGCAGTACCCTTGCGGCCGGAGCGGAGGTCGCGGTCGTCGCTCCGGGCAAGGTCTTCATGACCTGGGCTGGGGCAAAATCGCCCGGGTCTGCCAGACGGTAGGTGCCCTCGTAATTCATCTTGAATACAACGGCGCCTCCCTGATGTTCTTCAAGGTCTTCATTGCTGAAGGACGCCGACAGGAGTGCTGCCCCAGGGAGAGCGACAGGGGCAACAAACTGGAGAGGACTTGGCCCGCCCATCGGTCCTCCAGCAGCTCTTCAGGCAGCAACGGAGGAGCTGGGGAATCCAGCGGCTCCCCCGAGCTCATCGCGACTCCGGAGACGAGCGACGACAGCTACGAGCCCCCGAGCTCGCGCTGTGCTCGGAGCAGGGCAGTTGTGTCCAGCCGCCCACGCCACTGATCTGGATGGGGTTGGTGCCGACGTTGGGCAGCCCACTGTTGATGATGGTGTCCCTTGCGGAGGTGCGGGCGATTAGCGTTCCTTAGGATTCGTACTTTTGTTCCCTGCGAGGAATCGAAGCAACACCCCGTGGGGGTATGTAAGGCGCCTGCCATGTCTTTTGTGAACATTATGTCTTAATATGAATCAATGCGAGGTGCTTGTCCTGTCTCGTCTCGGCTCCCCCTTTCTGTCCTCACGAGGACGTGGCGCTCTATGCTGACAGGTCCCAGTCCCTAGGCAGGCTTCAGCCGTCGCTGGTATGCCAGGTTGCGGTGCCATGGTCAAGACCAGGAGGTGAGCAGCCCGAGGTCTGGTAAGAGCCCCCGAGTCGCGATGCTCGGGAGGTCCCCTTTAGCGCTCAAGCAGCCCTCACTGGGCGAGAAAGGAAGGCAACGTCGCCGTGATAGAGCCGCACTGGGCGAGGGTTTTGCGCTGCGTTGGTCCAACTCCTGTAAGGGCGTGACTTATCTCTTGAGTCTGGTGTAGTTCCTCGACGAAGCGCCCGACCCGAGTGGTGACAGCTGAGGCGCTGCTGGGTTAGGTCCTCGCGAGCTTCTTCCCACTCCCCCACACTTTCCTTAATGCTCTACATCCTCAGGTCCCGGCCCTCGAGCGAGCTCAGCCGCTGCTGGGATGACAGGTCGCGATGCCGTGGGTCAAGTCCATGGGGTGAGGGCTGGAGAGCCAGTAGGAGCCCATGAGTCGCGATGCTCAGGCGCCCCCCTTTTAACATGGAAGCGGTCCGTGCCGGAGAGAGGGAGAGGCGGCTCGTGACGTCCCCAGCGTTGCTCCTGGAGTAGGTCCTGCACACCAATCATGAAGAGAAACAAGACCTGTTGTTACGGTTGCCAGCCAACCTTTGGTCGCTCCGGGGAAGTGATTGGGGCACTAAGGGCCTGGTGATGTGGCGCCTTGCGGGGCTGCCGCAGCCAGAGCTCGACCACTTAGATTTATCGGTGTTGCAGGGACAGACCTGTGCGCAAATGCCGTGCCAGAGCGAGCGGCTCCATAGGTAGGCGTCAATCGAGCAGGCGATTAGGTCGGGTACGTTAAGCACGTAGGAGGAAATTCATTTTTAGTAGACGCTGGAAAAGCAAACGCCGCTGGGCCAGGCCCGAGCAGCTCGGGGTTGATGCAGCCCAAGGGGCGCCCCCAATAAGGTAGGTAAAGGGCATAAGAAAAACGGATTCATGCCGCAGGGACGGACCCACACAACCTGGGAATGATGCGGCCCTGTGGGCGCTCCCAGCTAAAAACGGAACTTAGAAAGATGTCACCTGGTGCCGTTGAAGATGAAGCGATGTTGAAGAAGTGGGCGATGCGCGATGATGACGTCGACCCTCACGAGCCCCCAGGCCCAGGAGCCTCGGGAGGCTCCAGAGGCGCAGGTGGGTCTCCGAGGGCCATCTCCATCTCCGCCAGGACTGCACAATGCCTGACCTCCTGGGCCTCCAGAATGCTCCTCAGCAGGCACTGATGAGCGGCAACCGCGTTCGGCAGGCCGAAAGGCATGCGAACGTAGCTGTGAGGTGGACCCTCGCGACGCCCCACGCGCGAAGGCCAGAGAGGTGGAGAGTGGAACCACCTATGCCAATTTCATTTTGCCTACTCCTTCCCTAAAAAGGAGTTTGCCTACTCTTGCTAGTTCGCTAACTCTTGTTGTCGTCGCCTCTCAAGCATAAATCAAAATAACCAGCATCATCTTCTAAATAAACATGATATTAGGAAGGTAGAGAGGTGGAGAGTGGATGTAGGATGAAGGGTGATTTAAAAGTGAAAAAAGTTATGATGCTTCTTGATGTACATGAGATTCCAGTGTATGTTACCTACTTAGGCCCCGTTCGGATCCTCTCCCGCTAACAACTTCTTTGGCTTAGTGCGTGGAGTTTTCCCGAACGCGGTAGCTCCTAGAAGCCAACTTTGCAGAGCAAACTACCCTCATAGTGCAAAAATGAGAAGCAGGTCGAACCCAGCTTAAAAAAATCAACGGAGGCAGAGTTGGACATAATTAACCAATATGCCACCTGTAAGTGCATCTAGTGCCACCCCTAGTTGGTTTTGGAGTATTGATGACAAACTTGGTTGAGGGACTAATGTGTTTGTGAGAATTGCAGGATAACACAGGTAGTAGTCCCTCATTGATTCGGTTTTACCTATCAGAGATGACCCCTAAAAATGTATGAAGACATTGAAGACAATGGTGGTTCGTGAAGACATTCACGACGAAGATAATGACTTGTGAAGACATTCACTTGAAGACTATGGAGTGCAAAGACATATTTGTTTCGTAGTTTCCTTTTCTTCTTTATTGAGTCATAGGAACCACCGTACTATTAAGTGGGGTCCAAGTGAACAAAGTCAGATGACTGATGTGATGCTCAACCAAAAACCTATGTCTTCGAGCGAAGACAATGAGAGTAAATTTTATGCAGAGTTGGATGAGTCAACTTTGCTTGTAGCTCAAGCCAAGCTGCCACGTGTGTTCGAAATCCAACCGTTGGACACGTGTTGGTTCCTTAGTGACCTAGGGTCATTTCGTACATATCATGTCAAGTTGCCTCCAGGCTATAAATAGCCTACCCCCTACACCATAAATTGGTGGCTGCTCAGAGTTAGTGCACGGCTTTTGTCGTTTGAGAGCAGCCCACCTCCGAAGCATTTGAGAGAGAGATCCTTCTGAGGACAAAGCCCAAAACACCTAGGGCCAAAGAGTGTTAGGCATCACTGAAGTCCTTCTATCCGCGTCACCTGAAGACTTATTACACTTGAGGCCTATGAATCCTCCAGCCGGTTAGGCGTCATGTTCTGAGCATCCAAGAGTCATTGTGGATCGCCAGTGAACGAAGTCTGTGAAGGTTTGGAAGTCTACCTTGAAGACTTAACAGAGTGATTGGGTGAGGACCGGGTGTCCTTAGCTCAAGGGGAATAAGGTGAAGACCCAGTCTTCTGAGTTCAATCCCAGCCTCCTTAACTAAACGTAAAGTTGTCACAGCAACTGGAACTGGTCTACCAAATCCCTGTCTTATCCAACCTACTGGTTCTATCCCTTACTTCCTTTACATTTCAGTTTGTCTTTGTGAAATATTTGCTTACTTGTCTGATCTGTTTGACTTCACTGCGTGAAGACTATTATCGGTTTGGCTTCATACTATCTTCCATTCTGATCCATACTACCTAGCTGCCGATAGTCTTCATACTTTCATAATATTGCTTACTTGACTATGGCTTGTCTAGTGTAGTCTATCATCCGTTGCATATCAATAGGTTCATTTCATCTGTTTGTCTTCAAAGACCTCGTGTTCTGAAGACTTCCATAAAAATCGCCTATTCACCCCCTCTAGTCGATAACTAGCACTTTCAATTGGTATCAGAGTAAGGTGCTCCCTTGTTCTGTGTGATTCGGTTTAACCACCTGGAGTTTTAGCTATGTCGACTGCAGGGATAATCAAGGTCTCCGCTGCGTGCACAGTCTTCGATGGCACTGATTACCCCTACTGAAAGAATAAGATATGCATGCATCTTGAAGCCATTGACGTTGACCTCTGGTATGTCGTCAAGACAGGTGTTCCCAAGGTCGGTGAAGGTGTCACCGCTGCTGATGTCAAGAGGTTCACTCAACTAGACTCAACTTCCAAGAACATCATCTGTGGTAATCTGACCAAAGGACAGTATGGCCATGCGAGTGCATTGGAAACTGTGAAGCTAGTCTGGGACTGGCTGTCCAAGGTCAACGAAGGTGTCTCAACTCAGAGAGACTCAAGGATTGATGTTCTTCGCAATCTCTTCAAACACTTGAAGATAAATGACAATGAGAACGTCCAGCTCACATTTGATCGCCTCAGTGATATCACAAATGAGCTTCATGCTCTTGGCGCCACTGAGATCACCAAGCACGAAATCATGAAGAAGCTTCTGAGATCACTTGACAGCTCATTTGACACAAGAACGTCCTGACTTCAAAGATCTCGATCTGTCCGGCATACTTGAGAGACTCAACACACATGAGTTCTAGCTATCTGAAAAGAGAGACATCTATGGCCCCAACTATGGCCGAACTCGTGCTTTGAAGGCAAAAGCCGTTTCCTCATCTGAAGAAGAATTTGACTGTAGTTCTGAGGATCCTGAAGACATCGGAAAGGAACTAGCTATGCTCGTGAAGAAGTTCCAGAAGGTCACCAAAAAGAATCGCTTCGGAAAGTCTTCAAGATCTAGCTCAAGAAATGATGAGGCTTCCTCGCATGAACACAAGAAGAGAACATGCCACAAATGTAAGAAGCCAGGTCACTACATCTCTGAGTGCCCTCAGTGGGACAAAGAATCTAAGAAGAAGAAGAAGAAAAGCAAAGAATATGACTCTGACGCCAAGAAGAAGAATAAATCCTCAAAAGCCTTCTTCCAAGTCTTGATCAAAGTCTTCGTCTCACAAGAAGAGCTCATCTGGCAAGGCTCGTGCGTTCATTGGCAAGGAGATGGATTCAGAGGAGGAGTCTACTTCTGAGGAGGCAGAGGTAGAATCTGAGGAGGAGTCTGCTTTTTTTTGACTGTCAAAAAAAACATGAGAATTTTTTTTTGAGGAGGAGTCTGCTTTTGAGAAGGCAGAGGTAGAGTCTGAGGAGGAATCTGACTTAGGCGTGGCAAGCCTAGCTCTAGCTTCGGCATTCATCGCCAAGTCCATCTTCAACACTAAAGACAATGGTCACGTCGCCGACGCTGAAGCCGATGATGAGGACGACTCTGCTCCAACTTACTGCTTCATGGCACATGGTGCCAAGGTAAACTCACGCGATGCTTACTTTCAAACATCCAGTGAAGATGAATCCGAGTGTGAATCCAAACCTAGCTACAAGACTCTGGCTAAAAAGTTTGCAACTGAACAACAAACTGCTATGGAACATATTCAAAAGTTGCTAGACAAAAGCGATGACCTGTTGGACGCGGAAATGAATCGAACTCAGTCCTTAATTGAAGACATTAATAATCTTTACGTTAAGTACGAGGAACTTGAAAGTCGTCATGAAATTGTCGCCGTTCTGGGAACGGGGGTCCCCAGGCTTGCCTGCCTACGGCTCGCAGCGTGGCTCCACCGATGGCCCCGTACGGCCCATTCTCACCAGCAAACATTCAAGACCCTCGCGAGGGACCAAGCCTCGCGAGGTGGACTACGCAAGACCTCCTCAGGGGCGGCCTCATCAGGCTGGCTCGCGAGGGACAGAGAGATCAAGGCGAGGGGCACCTCGCGAGGTTTCGGTGATGCAAGCCATGATGTCCGGAACCAGGCGGGCCAGGCGGGCGCCAGCATGAGCAGTGTCCTCGTTTCCTCTTTGGTGCTAAAGGGGCAAGCGCAGGCGAGGAGTCCCGAGGCATCATGCAAAGGTTTGCATATCGGTGCAACAAGACCAAGACCAGCAGGACGGCAAGACGAAGGTCACCGCGGAGCCCAAGGCGGCGTCACCACCAAAGCCTTTGGCGGGCGAAGACCACTTTTGTTAGGATAGCTTGTACTAATTGTCTCCCTTCTAATTTGGCCGTTGTGAGATCCCTTCCCGCTCAATATCTGGGAAGCGGACCAGGGCCTCTATAAATAGGACTAGCCAACACCAAGGGAGAGAGGGGGATTCAGACCAGATCATCCCAAACCACACAAGTTCACCACGCACAAGAGCACCTCTCCTCAGGAGGGTGTTCTTCCCTTGTAACTGTTCATCATCAGCCCAAGAGGCAATCCACCACACCACACTGGAGTAGTGTATTACACCACAACTAGCGGGTCCATCTGCGCAATTGCGCAGCTAGAATCTATTTTTTAGATGACTGTAGGTCATTTACAAAAAATAAAAATGTGTTATGATATATTTTATTTTTAATAAATGATACCCTTTGCTATTGTGTCGACTTATGTAAACTTGTATTTTGTCTTAGACATTGTATGGTTATTTTATATTTTTTGCTCTTCGAGTCGTCGCTTCGCATGGTTATTTGTCTTTCGTACTTTTTACATCTATTATTTAAGTTTCTCCGGCCTTTTCTATGTGAAATATTCCCAGCCTTTTTCTCATTATAATTGTGTAGCTAATCCTAAAAAAATTACAAACCAACTTGTGGTTGGATGGTTAGAGGGACTGTGGTATCCCAGCGTTCAAATCCTGGTGCTCGCATTTATTCCTGGATTTTAGGATTTCTAGTGATGCGCATTCAGTGGCTCGGTCTTTCGGAGATGCTCATGGAGATAGGATGTGCAGGTGTATGTTCATATGGATAAATAAATGTATATGCATACCTATGGGTGTTCTCCCAGAAAAAAATTGTATGTATGAGCATTGTGTTTGGAACGTGTTAAAAAAAGTTGCAACCAACCTTTTTCTTTGCGAAAATGAAATCACAACCGGCTGACCATAGGTCAAAGTGCTACTCAACCCACACACCCAGACCTCTTTCTCTCCTCCACCGGCACAGCTATGAGAGAGAGACCTCAAAGCACATCTATGAGAGGGGAAACAGATCGAGGAAGAGGGAGCAGCCGCACCAAATCGAGTGGCTTGCTCGTCCATTACCAAGGTTTGGAAGGGGATGCTCTTGTAGGCCAGGCCTGACCGAGGCTGGGCCATGCGTTTGAGCGGCGGATCCTGCGTCGCCCAGCAGTGAGGCCGCATCTCGCCGATCTGGAGAGGCAAAGCGGTCGGCAGGGAGGCCATGACAGAATATGAGAAGTCCCTTGTTGGTTGCTTCGCAGAGTGTGCTGCTCTCTGGTTCATGGCGTTGGGACCCAAAACATCTTATCCGTAGTGTTCCTCGTCCTCTATGACAGAGTTTATGAAGGTCTAACTACTCTCCCATTGTCTTTTGCAACCTCCTCTTGCTGGCACTATATATGTAGTACTTCATAAGTCGATTTACATAGTTGACTTGTTAAATTTACTCATATGTAAGGTTATGATTCCAAACTTTGACTTTTTTATAGCATTTGCGTGTACATCGAAGCACCAAGTATGTAGTATATACCGGTAATTATAATTTAGGAGATGACCTCATACATTGACTTGCCAATTGCCATTGTTGTGCCTTGCGTTTTTGTAGGGAATTAAATTTACATTTTTTCTATTGACATTCTAGCCAAATTCAATTGGTATCTCTTCAACACATACATAGTAATTTGGTTCGGCAATTTTAGAAGGTTATTTACGGAAGAGCAAGTTCTTTTAACAGTCTAGGCTGCACTTGTTAACAACACCCTTAAGGCTCTTATTCTGCACACAAAATCCTTATTCTGCTAACACTAGAAAACTACTCAGCCCCGCACCCACCCCGAACTAAACCAGGCCACCTACCACTAACCCACGATCCCCTCCACCTTCGTCCGCAGATGCCACCCCCCACCATCGGCCAGCCTTCCCCGCTCCACCGCCCACCCGCCACCCCTCCACCAACCTTCTGCCGTTGCTGGCCCGGCACTAGGGGCAGTTGCCGGTAGCGCACCACCCCGTCGCTCCACCTCCAGTGAGCTAGCGACGGGATCCGGCCCTCCCCAACCAACATCGCACCCCTACCTTCTTCCCCTGCACCTTCTTCCCCCTCACTCCGCCGGCGCCGCCAGCAGTAGACCCGCCCCGGCAATCCCCTCCACCTTCCTCCGACACGGGGCTCCGCCGCCTTGCCCAGGACCAAGACAGCGTGCTCCTTCGCCACTGGATCCCGTTGTCGGCCACACCGCGACGAGCTCGGGCATCACGAGCCGCCGCGAGGCCAGCCATCGCCGGATCCGGACAACCGTGGCCCCACACGACCCGCCATCGTCGATTCGTAGCCCGCAAGGCCTCGCGTGAGCCGCCTCCTTTCCCTTCGTCGCATGGGGCCGCCCCACCTTCTCCTCCTCGGTTCAGATCGAGCCAAGGACGAGCTTTCTCCTCCTCGTTGCGGTCCCCGACCATGGCGCCATATGTGCTGCTCGGCCGCCACCCCACCTCATGCAGCTCGGTCGTCACCCCTGTGCAGCTCGGTCCCCGGCCAAGGCTTCCATCCTCCAGATCCGGCAGCCATGGCTTCCGCTGCCTCCTCTACGCCTGTAATGGCGGCGACAACCACCCGTGCAATACAGAAAAGGGCTTCTTTCTTCTTTTTTGCTGTTTTGGATGTGCAGTGCTGCTAGATCCTGCAAGCAATACATTGTGTGCCTTCGTGTGGTTCATCCACGACCGCCGCGAATCCCCTCCCTTCCATACCCTCTCTATTCCATAGTCGGGCACGCTCCTCACGGGGCTGCTACTGTTCTGAGCACCGTGGGACGAGCTCGAGCGCCTGGTCTCCTTGCGGGCGCATGATGGAGGTGATGCAAGTCAGGGAGGATGGTTGGCGTGCGGGTTCCGTAGTACTGCCTGACCGAGCCAGCCACATACGTGGGTGCCGTGCCAGTGTTGTTCGCCGTGGACGCATGGTGCAGTGCACCTCGTCGTGTGGTGCGGTTCAGAACAGTTTCTTGCCACATTTTTTCTAGATTTTGCATGTGCGATTCAGTCACATCACTTGAGCAAAATAATTTTGTGTGTATTTTTTCAGATTATGGCTGTTGATTTGGGTGAATTCAGTTTCTAATGAAGTTTGTTAAATCCCTCTGTGTAGTTCGGCTGGCGCCGACATGAGGTTCACTTCTACATGGTAGCTTGGATGCCTTGGCATTGCACATTGTCATTTGTTGTGGTGCCGTGCGGGTGTGTGCGGCGTGCAGCTCGAAGCAAGCGGGCATGCAGTTTAGACCGTTGTTTGCGGGTTTTTTTGTCTATCAAATGTATCCGATTATGATGTATTGTGTGTAAAAAATATTTGTTGAGAAGTATATTTCAACAAGCATTAATGGTTCATTTTCGAGAGAGAAAATTTGTTGATGAAGGCCACTTCGAGGAGTCTTGTGGTTCATTGTATTCAATGAGGAGTCTTGTTGTCTCATGCAGTTTGCTATAAAAACTGATAGATGTGGCTTTGAAGCTCACTTAGTTGTCCCATGCAGTTTGCTATAAAACTTCTACGTGGTTCACTTGTCCCATTTGTAAAACACTTGTAAAATAGAAAAAAAAACACTTGTAAAACAGGGAAAAATAATATCTCAAAGAAGCTCGCTTCTATATTAGATGTAGTTCACTCGCTTGGTCAACGCGCATAAAAAACTTGTAAAACAGGGAAAAATAATATCTCAAAGAAGCTCGCTTCTATATTAGATGTAGTTCACTCGCTCAGTCACTGTGGTCCACTCGCTTGGTCAACACGCGTAAAAACTTGTAAAACAGGGGAAAAATATCTCAAAGAAGCCGGCTTCTATATTAGATGTAGTTCACTCGCTCAATCACTGTGGTCCACTCGCTTGGTCAACGCGCGTAAAAAATTAATAAGTATGAAACAAAGACAACAAAAACTCATGAGGTTCACTTTTCTTAGTGTTGCGGTTCACTTTCGGGAGTGTTGCGGTCCACTCTCGTTCAAAAAAGAGTTGAAAAAAGACAACAAAAAATTGTTCGAGAAAAGTTTACGTCCGACAAAAAGAAATCAAGAAGTTCGTTTTCCCGTATGATGCAGTGTGGTTTTTAGTCTGAAAGCAGTGCGTTCTTCTGTCCGATGCAGTACATACGACGATTTTGGTCTCGCGAAAAACAGAGTGTCCGCTTTTCGGTAAAATCAAAACTGCTCTTAAACCGTAAGGTATTAGAGAGAGTGTTCTACATGAAAAAGTTCCGTCTCGTCGATATCTTTCCAACAGCGTATGATTTGAATTATTCTGACCAGCCGTTCGTAAAAATTTCGCGAAAAACAGCCGCTGCCTCTCGAAGTCAGCCGCACGATTTTCAAAATTAACTAAAATCCGTAAGGAATCTCGAAACCATTTCAACATATGAAAGTTGCGCCTTGTCCGTAGCTTTCCAACGGCGTATCATATGTCTCATTTCGACAAACGGTTAGAAAACTGGAGCAAAAACAGTACCGAAAATTTCAAATTTTTTGAAAAAACAGAGTTCCGCGATTTAGTAAATTTGAAACTGCTCTTAAACCATAATGAATTAGAGAAAGATTTATATATGAAAAAGATGCGCCTCGACAATATCTATCCAACGGCGTATCATTTGCTTCATTCCAACAAGCGGTTTAGAAAAAAACACGAAGAAACGCTCGCTGCCACTCGTCATCCGCCGCACTATTTTCAAAACTGCTCTTAAACCGTGTGGAATCTCGAAAAGTGTTCAACATGTCGAAGTTGTGCCTAATCCATAGCTTTTCAATGGTATATTACACGCCTCATTCCAATAAACGGTTAAAAAATTAGAGCGAAAACAGTACCGAAAAAATAACGCGTGCAGTTTTTTCCGACGAGAAGTTCACTAGTCTCTATTGCAGTGCTCGTCGTCAAAATGATGCAGTGCGCTTCTGTTGAGCGTGCAGTGCCGAAGTGGTGTGCAGAATAGTTATTCTGCTAATATTAGCAGAATAGACCGTCTATATACATACATACATATATATATATATATCACTATTCAAGATATCTTCTGATATTCCGATAAATCGGCCGATTTATCGCTTACCGTTGTCTGACCTATAAGATAAATCGGCCAATAAGTCAGCCGATATGGCGATAAATCGGCCAATATGCCGATAAACTGGCCGATTTACCCCTTATCATGGGTCGATCGATAAGTTTCCGATAAGCGATATCCCTAACATTGATATATATATATATATATATATATATATATATATATATATATATATACACACACACATGATGTCAGTATCAGGAAATCATAATCTTCATTAGCATGTGATTGGTCTCTTTGCATTTATAGTCCATAGGCAGAGCCGAGTTGTGGGCTTTATCGTTAATGTTGCTCTCAGCTTCCACCTATGTAATGTGCTACAGCTTTGCATGATTCACCATGTCGCTTGCCTGTTTTGTTTCTTCATTTCTTGTTTTAACATGTGGGCAAATTAGAAACACATTTTAAAATTAAATTAAGCTTTTCCTCCTCCACTTTATTGTTCAAGTACAACATCTCAAGGCTCTACCACAGGTGTTCTTTGTACTGCATAGTTTTGTGTTCATACGATGAGATTATTATAATAAGCTTGAATTGAAAGATATTTCTTCCTCTACATCGTTATCATATAATATTTGGCACTTGTTCATATTTCCCATCCAATGAGTTCACCAAGTTTGAGGCTTGTATTAGATGTATATGAAGTATATGTTAAGCAATTTTTTGGCGTCATTGTCAAATAAAGTGAAGCCTGTATTAGATGTATGGTCACTAATTTGGAATCGAATACCATACCTTCCATACCACTGTAGTTAGTGCAGAGTAAAAATAATAGTAATGTTCTTGTTCAATTAGTAGAATATATTCTTACCCAGTGTTAATACTTGTCAGTACCATTCGTAGCTAGTTCGTGACAATCATCACATGGCATGTACCACCATTGAATATTTTTTTGTAATATATCTATAGTAGCTATTGCCGTGAACAGAAAATCCTACAATAGTTTCCCAAAAACTCAAAAGTTAGCAATCTGAAGAAACCGGGAGGCATAAATAACTCAAACATGGTTCCATTATACCTGATACAACTCAATTGCCACTTCAGGTCTTAAGAGTCATGTTTTTCTCCAAAAGTGATGATGTCATATCTTAGAAGACATCATTACGTAAATTGTCTATTTTTGTCCTGGTAAGTTCTTGTAATGTTCTCCTTTTTTAAAACTTGTGTTCTTCTAATGTTCCTCGGGTGCTTATATATATCTTCATAATTCTTTTTAAAGTTTCTTCTCCTGGCTACCGAAAACATGAATTAAACAACTATAATTATTATTTTACTTTGGTGAATAAACATGAGTCCCGATTCATTTGTTGATAATAATAAAAGATGGTGGTCTATCACTGTCAAGAATTTTCCGAGCTTTGGGTATATCTTTATCTTTATGTATTCTTGTGGCACTCATTTACGTTAGGAACAATCCTATTTAATAAGTGAGAAATCTATTAGTTATTTATTGCAAATAACATAAGATGGTGTAACGTTACTGGACTTGCCATTGAAATTCTGCACCATTGTTGAGGTCACAATAAGGATAGATTGGTTGCCGATACATCGTCTTAAAAAAACTTCTCTGTAACGTAACTCTGATTTATCACCAGCCCTATAGAGTTTAAGTCAAAAAAGTCAATGCTAACCTCAATGGTGGAAGTGTTCTTTCTTGTAATTCTGATTCGACATGCTTCATTTGGGTGAGTAATCTGATGATAGCTATAAAATTTGGAGGTCAATTACTTTTAAGTTTGAAAGATCAAGTTCATTCTTATTCGAACTATAAAGTATAGACATACCTCGGCGTTGTTTATCTTTCACAACCCGTTCTTGTAATGTTTCCTTTCTAGCAAACATGAAGTAGTAATCTGGAAATCATTCCAACGATCCTTTTGGTTCCTTTGCCTTTGTATTGCACAAAAAAAAATAGTTTCAATGCTCAATTGGTGATAGTTTGTGGATTCCACAACCTTAAAATTACTAAATTCATCAAAAGATTTCTCATTTGTTTTTGTCAAGAAGTGTATCAAATTCCTCCAAATAGTAGCATGATTTTTTCTTTTAGAATATTGATAGTAGCATGAATTGTTTGGCCTGTCAAAACAATCAAAATATGCTTAGCAGTAGTTGTTTAAAATGATGGAACAATTTGCATTTAAATATTTGATGAATAAACCTTTTCGTCCATGCACATCAGTGTTAGGATTGATATTCTCACTACTTTCACTTCATTGTTCCAGTTTGGTCCTGTGTTGTTAAGGCGATAAGATTCTAGCATGCAATTGTGTTTTGGCTGCAGATGGGATTAGAAATTGTTAGTCAATTGATAATGTACCTATGAAGATTTCTTCATGAATAAGTGAATTCAGTTAATAATATTACGTACCATGGTGATTCAAGTCTCGTCGGTCAGTCGTTGGGTTTGCGCGCCAAGTCGTGGTTTTGGCTGATTTTGATATTTTCTTGGCGTCAGAAATCAGCAGCCTTCTGGTTAACAGACTTTCGGTTCCTGAATCTGAATCAGCATACTTCAATTTTGGTGGTGTGCTGGTGGGCTAGCAGATTTTGCTGACTTCGATTCTTGGGCGTGGGTGTGGTCCGCTGGGTGATTGCCATGGCCGACTTGGTGTATTATGATTGAGTTGGTGTCATGTATAGAGTCCATATCATTGTCTTATTTGCATGCATGTGTCCCTATTTGGAGCTTTGTGCACGTGAGTTTCCATATCGTGAACTGTTTGTGCCTCATAAATTGATGGAAAGACGTGTGTAGGATGATAGGCTTGCCATACGTGTCTCTTAAATCTCGTCCGTTTCTAATATAATCAAACTTTTAAGTCCAACCAATACTCCCTTTAAAAAACATAAAATACTTTAAAAAAGTCCCACCAAGCCTTTTTGCATCGTGAGGTAGAGAGCCATTGCCTTTTTGCATTGTGAGATAGACTCACACGTGATAATGGAGGAATCCCTACAAAAACGTGAACACAGAGGACTCGGTTACTTTTTGCCGACCTGGCTGTTTTAGACAGATTTTTATGGGAAAACATGAGCGCAAGAAAAAATATGCCCTGGACTATTTACACGTGACATGTTAAGTTAGTTGTACACGACAATATTTGTACGTAACATAGCATCTTTTAAATCTCAGCCGTACATGTCTAAAATTAACAGTCGTGATAATTTAATCTATGTGAATGAATGTGGTAACGTCTTTTACTTCTGTTTTAATTATATAATAGATAGATGGTGGCCTGAACCAGTATAAATCTTGTGTCTCGTGTTCTTAGGGTTCGTCAAGCTAGGCCGTGAGATCGTAGAGTGTTTGAGCTAGAGAGGGGGAGAGATCATCGTGCGCACCCCAGTGTTCGAACCTCAAGGGTTTTCCCAGAACCTAAAATCCGACATTTGGCGCGCCAGGTAGGGGTGCGCCGAAGCTTTCCTCTTCGTCGATCCGCGCATCACCGCTTCGCCAAGTTCATGGCTGACGCTCGCCGGGCTCGCGCTGAGCGCCGGGCCGCTCTCGCCACCGTGTCACTCAGACCGCCCCTGTCGGTGGACCTCCCTGCCGTTCTCCGTCACCCGCCGCCAACGCTGCAACCGGCCTTGCGGAAAACGAGCAGCAAGCCTTTTCACTGCACCCCTCTGTGCGGCGAGATGGTCGTACCGCCACCCCGTCGCTGACTCCGGCTGTCTCATCGTCTCACGCTCGCCACGCCCCCATGGACGCGCAGGCCGCGCTACTCATGGCACGCGAGCTCCTACGCTACTGCCCGGTCGACGACCTCTACGAGGATTGGTTAGACCGCATCGCCGAGCTCGTCAGCGCCGCAGGGGGCTCTCCGGCGCCATCCCTCTCGCTGCCTCGTCGGACCCCGGCTGTGGGCGATGTGGCTCACGGAGCGCCTCCACCCCCTCAGCACCAAGATGGCGCCCTCACGCCGAGGCGTGTGGCTCAGGGAGCGCCTCAGCCTCCCCCGCGTCAAGATAGCATCCTCGCTCCAAGATGCGTGGCTCAGCGGCGTGATCCTCCGCGCCGTGTGCCTGCGCACGAAGAAAGAAGTTGCTAGAAGGTTCCTCGTCTGCAAGAAGATGCTCCACTGCTTCCAGCACCACCACGTCTGGATCGCTTGCTGTGGCAGGGCCATGTGCCCTTGCCGTGGCAGCGCAAGGACACCAAGGTCAAGCTCCACCTCCGCGACGGGCCTCGGTGGCCACGGCGGGCTGTCGTACCATCACTCTTGAGCTACGTAGCGTCGTCTGGCCGGGCAAGTTCAAGCCGGATCTGCCTCCTCGCTACGACGACACCCCCGACCGTGTAGAGTTTTTGCAGCTCTACGAGCTGAGCATCGAGGCGGCCAACGACGATGAAAAAGTCATGGCGAACTGGTTTCCCATGGCTCTCAAGGACGGTGCCCGCTCATGGCTCCTGAACCTGCCCCCAGGCTCGATTTCCTCCTGGGATGAGATGCGCAGTTGCTTTGTCTCCAACTTCCAGGGCACTCGCGACCACCCCCCCAGTCGTGGGTGACCTGCGCCGCATCAAGTAACAACCAGGAGAGACCCTGCAGAAATACATCCAGTGCTTCAACAACGCGCATATCAAGATCCCCATGGTGACGGAGGAGGCCATCATTTCGGTGTTTTCCGAAGGCGTCCACGACATCAAGATGAAGGAGGAGCTCGCCATCCATGAGGAGCTGTGCACGACCTTGGAGTTGTTCAACATAGCAACCAAGTGTGCTAGGGCTGAGGAGGGGCGCCTCTCCCTCCTCGAGCTTCCAGCTGCGGATCCAGAGGAGAAGAAGGCCAAGGTCAAGGACGTGAAGTGCAAAGGGGTGGCCATACTCGCAGCAGAACCGGACACCAAGCGCGGCCGAGGTCTTCCCGAGTCGTCCAAAGGCAGCCGTACGTGCTGCGCCTTCCACAACGTGCGTACACACAACACCAACGACTGTCAAGAGCTCAGGGCCATTCGAGATGGACGCTTCGGTCGACACCCCGAGCGCAACGACCGGGGCTACGACCGAGGAGGTGGACGAGGTGGAGGACGTTGGGACGACTGTGGGCCCCTCCAAGAGTGGCGCGACTAGCCTCGCGAGGATCGTTGGCAAGATCAACCTCGCAAGGGCGCCTGGAGGGACCAGCCTCGTGAGGACCGCCCTCAGGGCAACCCTGGTCTCCCCCCGCTGCCGCCGCCGAGAAGGAACGACAACCATCAACAGGACGAAGGGGCTGGGGGCTTTCAGGAGCCACGCGCCATCGCTTGCATCTTGGGTGGCGCTTAGGCCGTAGCCTCCCAGTGCATCTTCAAGTAGTTCTCCCGAGAAGTGAATGCAGTCCTCCGCAAGCTCGAGGCTGCACGCCCGCTCAGGTGGTCCAAGTACGCCATCACCTTTAGCTCAGCGGACCAGCTCAAGTGCGCAACAACCGCCGGTGTCCTCCTGATGCTTTGCTCACCCGTCATCAGCAATGTCCAAGTCACCAAGACCCTCATCGACGGCGGCGCAGGGCTCAGTGTCCTGTCCGTCGAAACGTTCGACAACCTACAAGTGCCATACGATCAGCTCCAGCCCACCAAGCCTTTCTCAGGAGTGACAGACGGCTCCACCACCCCGATAGGGCAAGTTTGCCTCCCTGTCACCTTCGGTCAACGCGACAACTACCACACCGATCTCACCGACTTTGATGTCGCCCACATCCGCTTGCCATACAATGCCATCCTCGGGTACCCAGCACTGGCCAAATTCATGGCAGTCACCCACCATGGCTACAACGTCCTCAAGATGCCGGGAAGCGGCGGAATCATCATGGTCCCTTGTGAAGAAAGAGACATGGTGTGCTCCCTCGAGCGCCCCTTCCAAGCTGCATCAATCGAAGACCCTGACAGCGCAGGTGCATAGTACCCTGCTGAGGCCAACCCCAAAAAGAAGAAGCAACTACTCCACACTGGGCCTCAGGGGAGTGGTACCTCCAGCGGCACTACATCAAGATCCGTGCCAATGCCTGGGGCGCCTCCTTCCCTCACATAGGGAGACGTGCCTGGCGCACTCCTCAGACAGGGCTCGGGGGCTCTCTTCTGAAGGGCCTCGGACCTGGCCAACATCACGAGCGAGGCGCTCGGGCACCACGTGGAGGCGTGCTTCGCGGCACGTTTCCTTGGGAGGACACCTGGCGAAGAGCGCCCAGCGCTCAGGAGTTCATCACCAAGGCATCTCAGGAGCTTCAGGAAGCAAGAGCAATACGCAGCGACCGCCGCCCACCTGGCGTCGCTCCCCACCCAGGCGAGGGTGGTGAGCTCCACGTCTGCGTCGACATCCCAGGGCTTAACAGGGCCGCATCTCAAGAGCGCTTCTGGCCTTCGTGTGCTGGCCGGTGTGAGGGCCCGCCTCACAGCTACGTTTGCATGCCGCTCGGCCTGCCGAGCATGGCTTCCACCTTCCAGCGCAATCTGCGGAGCATCCTGGTAGGTCAGGAGACCAGGCATCACGCGGTCCTGGCGGAGATGGAGACGACCCTCCGGAGGCCACCTGAGCCTCCAGAGCCTCCCGAGGCTCAGGGCCCTGGCAGCTCATGAGAAGAACTTCTTCGCTACGTGTCTTCAGCTACCCCGACACTCCTTCGGCAACCAAACCAGGTGACATCTTTCCAAGTTCATTTAGCTGGGAGCGCCTATTGGGCTGCATTGTCCCCAGGCCGCGTGGGTCCATCCCTGCGGCATGTATCTACTTACACCGTCAGTTCACTTTGCTAGGAGTGCTCCTCGGGCTGCATTAACCCCAGGCCGCTCGGGTCCAACCCAGTGGCATGTATCGTTTTCGCATTTACCTAAGCTAGTTGCTTTTCATGCATAATATACCTATGGATATCACTTGCTCGATTGTCACCTACCATGGGAGTCGCGCGCCGATTGTCTTTCTTCAGGACCCTTCGCATTAGAAGGCTAGGCACGGCGTCTGTGCTGGGGCCCGTCCACTACAAAAAAATACACTTCTGTGATGATACGTGTTTGTCACAGTAGGTCGCGTTTTCTGTCATGCATGTACATCCATGACGATTTTATGACAGAATCAAGATAGTCATACCTGTGTTGTCGTAGAAGTGTTCCATGACATTACCAAAATTATCATCACGGAAGTGTCCACTTCCTTGACGATAAATCGCGCGTCACAGAAGTGCTTTCATCAAGGGTGACCGACATGTGGCATCCACCGTAACGGAACACCGTTAAGATATCGGGTCGGGTTTTGGATCCGATAACCCGTTAACAGCCCCGACCAATGGGGATTTTCCACGTGTAAAATCATCATTGGCTGGAGGAGACATGTGTCAGGTCCGCGTTGGCACATGTGTCACTCATCCAATGGGCGAGACGCGCCTATGATATGTTGACATGTGGACCGGCCCATCAAGTTTAAATGGGCCGGCCCAACTGAAGGCCCACAAGATTTTGCGGACCATAATGGGCTGGCCCAGCTAAAGGCCCACGAGATTTTGCGGGCCATAATGGGCCGGCCCAGGTAAAGGCCCACAAGATTTTTGTGTGCCATAATGGGCTGGCCCAGATAAAGGCCCACAAGATTCTTGCGTTCATAATGGGCCAGCCCAGCTAAAGGCCCATGAGATTTTGCCGACATTAATGGGCCGGCCCAGCTATAGGCCCACAAGATTTTGAGGACCCTAGTAGGCCGGCCCATTAACTGGCTGCCATGTTTTGGGCCAAATGCTGGCCCATATTTGATCCGGTCCATTAATGGCCTGCCACGCTCCGGGCCTAATAGTGGCCCATATGAGATCCGGCCCGTTAAAAGCCTACCATGTTCTGGGCTAAATTACGGCCCAGATCAGGTTCGACCCTTTAAGAGGCTTTGGGCTCAATTATGGCCCATATCAGATTTGGCCCGTCAACTGGACACTATGCTTTTGGGCCCACTTGCTAAAGGTCCACTTAGTAATTCAGCCTGATATTAGTTTTGGCCTATTAAGGGCCTGTTTAACATTTCAGCCATATATTAATTTCGGCCTGTTAAAAGCCCGTCATATAGTTGGGCCTAACTACGGCCCGGATTGCATCCGACCTGCTCGCAGCCGATATCTGATTGGGCCAAACAAGGACCGAGACAATTTTGGCCTGTTAAAAGCCTGTGATTTGATTCGCACAATCATGGGCCGGGGTTCATTTCGGGCTGCTGCCGGCCCGTGAGCTGTTCGGCACGTTTCAGGCCCAACCTACATCGTGATTGCGTGACGGCCCGATTATGTACCGTAATTTTACGGTTTGACCGGTTTACTGCCAAGACAGGATATATAGACAGTAAAATAACTGCAGCATCGTGAATAAGAAAAAACCTAGACTATACAATAAAGACATTACGACATATTACATCCACTGGGCATCAAAGTTCGCCACTATGATAATAAAGCACAAGCAGACAGCAGATTACATACACTGGGCATCAAAGATCGCCACCAGTGCAAATAAACACGCCGACAAAATAATATACAAAACCGACAGCACTTCAATAGAGTTCAAGAAAGGTTAGCCCTGCTGGGGAGCTGCAGCGCAAGCAGCTGAGCAAGATGATGAGACTGCGCTTGCTCAACACTTATATCTTCCTCACTCTGAAAGATAAGCAAGCACATAGATGACAGGTTTTGCACATAAAAGTATCAGTGCTGACAATTCATCACATTTCTTACCGACGAATAAAGTGACACAGTTTAAAATTGCATTAACACAATATGGTATTGTTCATGTCAAGACATGGCAGGAAATGACACTATGAAGGAGTTGGCAGCTTCACGACACCACTGGATTACAGATCAAGAACTCATAAGTATCAATGGTTAGTGTGCTGTCAAGTTATACCATTTCAGATTGGCAAATAAAGAGACGGTTTAAATAATAGTAGAGTGATATGACATTGTTCATAGTTAAGACATTGCAGAATAAACTTTAAACAAGCAATTTGATGCAAACACCAAAAATAAACAGCTGTTGCAGTCATGCCTAACCAAATATATACAACAAAGTTTGAAGGCTTGAGATGGACAAACTTACATTATTGGTGAAGACAGGCTCTATAAAGGCCTTGTGCATGGTGATGGGGGGGGGCAATTCAAGAAGTTTACCACAAAATCTTCTTCAAAAGCACTACCTTTATTCTACATTTTGTTAAGAGTAAATATAGATGTGATAATATACGAAAAAATGGAGAATATTTAAGATACGATGAAGAGTGATGCTACATAACCAAGTAGCTATAAATGTAAGTGCAGCGGTACAGGCAAAAGGTACAGCCAAGAGCAATGCACAGCTAAACTTCTTCAGTACCAACCTTATGGTAAGAGTAAATATAGATCTGATGTGTAGAAAATGGAGGGCAAAGGAAAATAAGCTGCAGAGTGATGGTACATGAATGACTACCTGTCATTATAAGTACACTGATAAAGGACAACATGTACTTACAATAACAATGCATAGCTAAAAACATTGCCATTGGATATATTCTACACTAATGTAACCATTCATACAGATCAGATAATTTGGAGCGAACAATTGATAAGCAAGCTATCATGCATACTGCTGTCACATAATTAACCAGGTATGTATGCAAGTACAATGATACAGGACAACAGGTACTAACAAGAGCAAAGCAGCGGGCAGCATATTTGCGATATCGTGTCGTTCTTGTCAAACCGGAATTCTTCTTCGAGCAGATTTCCTGCAAAAAAGATCCGTAAGGCACATGCGGAAAAGTAGAGGTTCAAATTATCATGTGATTTCATAGACAGTACCTCATCCTGGGAACGAGACCAGTGCATAACAAGGTTTTTCCATTCAATGTCTTCTAAATTTAGCACAGGAGACTTCACCGGAAATTCGTTTATAGACTTGCCATCAAAGTGTGATTTCCTCAGGTAACACCGATACTGCTGCAATGCTTCCTTGAAAAGCACAAGAAAGCTTTGCTTGTCATGACAATCCAGATTGACCCTCGCCTACTTACAACAATGTAATGTAAATCCTTGATGTGTTCAATCAGCAGAAAACAGGAAAATAATAACCATGAATAATAGCACTTACACGTAAGTTGGACAGGAAGATGTGAAAATGGTGTTTGTCTTCACAATAATCTTCCCATTATGGGAATATATGCACGTAGTCCCTAACAACATTGAAAGCATTGTCTTTTAAACTGGGAATAAATGGAATGGGTTCCAATCTGCAGGAATTGGCCGTCTCTACAGATGGGATAGGTCTTCAGCCGGTGGACTTGCTGTACTTTTTGCTGGAGTGGGATTTTTCTGTGGTACAGCTGGTGCTATGGCAAATGAAATCGGTATACCTTTTGCAAGAGTGCATGTCCTATGTGGTGGGGCTAGTGGTGTGGCTAGTGAAGTATGGGTACAGTCTGCTGGAGTTGGTCCTACATTTTGTGTCACTGGTTGTACAACCAATATAAGTGGGGTGCTGTCTGATTTCTCCGGCGCCACCACGTTTTTCAAGGACTTTGCTGGTGCTCCTTCATGTTCGGCAAACCCTCTTCCTTTTTGATGTCTGATGCACAAAACAACATTTGAGTGAAAAGACATGGTATGATGATAGATGGAATATGTATTGATAATGGATGGGCATGGCATCTCGACATATATGATGAGTAAACTAAGCAGATGGCAGTGCAACAAAGTAGAAGAAATGCAAGACAACATATGCAAGATACCCGCAATCAATAAAACATTGCCAAATTAGAACAGGCACCCTGATGGGTGACAGGACAGGCCATCTGCCTTTGACTCCTCGAGGTTAGAATAGTCATTAGGATCATATTCTGAACAAGAATCAACAGGTGGGGAGCGTATGAGTTTCATTGCATCCAGAATGGCACTCAATGCCTTGGTGCCAATTTTGTAAGTCATTGCAGTGTTTAGCTTCAAGAGTGGACTGCTGCTAGTGCGACACAAAGCAGCTACATAGATCATAGTGTAGATATAACGGGAAAACCTTAAGCATCAGAGTAAAATCAGCAAAGTGGAACTTGTTGGAATATATGTGCTAGTATTGCCGGTACGGCTAGAAAGGCTCCGGATACCAGCTCTCTTCAAGTGAAGGTGCAGTACTGTTAATATCAGTGTAACTCTCAAAGGCGACACAACTCCCCGCATTTCCTTGCTATTCTTATAGGATTCAAGTGGGCAGGCCACTACAAATCCTATTCCTATGTTTACAAGATCCAACGAATCAAAGAGGCTCAAAGTGTCCATCACAACCAACTGTATAGACCTCTACACTGCAAATGTCCCTGCTCATCTTCAGTACAAGGAACATACTATACTACTATCATACTCCCTCCGTTCCAAAATATAAGTCTTGGTAGAGATTTCCACTATGGATCACATACAGATGTGTCCAGATACATTTTAGAGTGTAGATTCACTTATTTTGCTCCATATGTAGTCCATGGTGGAATCTATACAAAGACTTGTATTTAGGAATGGAGAGAGTACATATTAAAGAAGAACGAAAGAGGAACATGGTAAAGAAGAGCAAGCAGATTTTGGATAATAAAATGTTAGTTGCGCAGTGCCCACACATGATGAACCACAGCACATTAAGAATGCAACTCCCAGCTGTCTCTCGACCATTTTAGGCGGTTGGATGAAGATCCTATGTCTCCTAACCCTTCTTCTTCCTCGTCTCTGATTCTTCCCATACAGAACACCGCACGGGCCGCCGGATGGACCACCGCCCCCACCGCCTGTGTTCCTCCGCCACCCCCCCCCCCCACCCCCCCCCCACCCCCCCCCCCCCCCGAGTTTTCTTCGTTCGGCGAGGCCCCACAACCACCCAAGCCCATTCGATTGCACCGGCGAACTCCGACGAGCTCTGAAAAATCGACTGACCCAATTTTGCAATTTAGTCTACTGTGATTTAACTAGTGTGGAATATAAAAGGGGAAAACCATAAGCATTGGGAGTATAGTGTTGAGCGTGCCATGGCGGATCTGAAGGTGCAAACCGGATAAAGGCAACTTTGCAACCAAGACAAGAAATCAGAGTAAAACAGTGGCGATCTATTTTCTTGCCGCGATAAATAAGTTGAGCAGATATGAAAGAGTACCGCCTCTGGTGCGGCACCGTGTACGCATCTGCTGAGAATTTGACGATGCTGCGGTAGCGATGGCTGTCGGCAGCGTGGAAGCAGATCTAGGAGGGTAGACGGTGGCGTCGGTCCGTGGTGGACGAGACGGTCGTAGGAGCGGCGCCGGCAAGGTGGACGACGGTGGGGATGAAGCGAGAGGATGGTATGCAAGGATCCTGGTCCGAAGTCGTGGATGAGAGAGGTCGATCTCTTGTAATGGACAGCGGCGTCGGGGTATCAGCTCCGGCATGGTGGAGGAGGACGGCGGTGGATGGGGTGGCGGATGATGGCGGATGGAGGAGGGTGGGGTGGAGAGGGTGTTTTGGCGCCCACGGAGTATGAATGGGGAAAAGGGAGGCAGAGAGGAAGGGGAACCATGTATTCAGGGCGCGCTTGTCTCAAATGCGAGGGAATTTACAAACTTAGCCCCCGTTTCAAATTTCTACTACATCACAGCAACATTAGTCGGTTGGGGATAGGACGGTAATCTTGCATACACCGAATATTTGCCGACGAGAGTTTGTTTTTAGCGCCCACCGTGTATGAATATGAATCGGGGAGGGAGTCGATTTCGGCCGAGGACACACTGTGTTTTGGCGCCCACCATGTATGAATCCGGGTGAGAGGCGGTTACGTCACGTTTGGGGTGAAATTACAAACCTACCCCTATCGCAACCTATAGAAACCAGCAGATAGGCTTTGCGTGGTAGGGATAGGCAGTAGAGATTTCCATCTCGCAGATTTTGGTTTTGGGTGGTTACTGCGACTTTCCCCTCTTCGTTCAAATTTTGCAGAGTGCACGTTTACCGTGCCAACTCAATTCGAATCCCGTTTGTATTCTATTTTTTGGGCGGGATCCATTTTCAATTGGAATTACATTCTATATACATCATTTTTTATATATACTTTCAAAAGCACAACACCATTTATACATAAATATGGTTTACAAATGGCATGATCTCAGATTCATAAGGTTGTATCCATCAATTTGGATTTTCAAATATTTGAAACCACTTTATGTTGAAATCCAATGTATCCATTCCTCACTAACTGTCTCCAATTAATGTGTGCATGCGGGTTTTTTTACTTCTCAAACATGTATAACGTGTTTCACACACGCAACATATAGTGTAATCCCGTTTAGACATTAATTGCATATAAACCATGCATTGTTTGTAACTGAAGAATCTATGGATCACCAATATTGATAAACTATATAACATTACACGTGTGCCCAAATTCAAATGAATATGCATGTTTGATACACCAATTTGCGTTAAGATATTATCGATGTCATGATCTCCAGTTTAAATATTTGAATCCCCTTTAATCCAGATATTCGTCTCATATAGCTATCACTCATGCTTATATAGGACTATCTCTCTGGACCCATACGCGTTCATCATCTCTCAGTTATCTCTCGTGCTACCTGTATGTCGACAATGATCTTTTATCTTCATAACACACTGACGGTACTCTCTCCCTCGCCCTTCATCACTCTCTCTCTAAGTATATCTCGCTCCCTGCTATGTGTCTCTAACTATGATTCTCCATGTGGAATCTCTTTCTCTCGCACAAACACAAAACTTTATCTCCCGGGGTCTCATTTCTCTCCACTATTTGTTGGAGATATGCCCTAGAGGCAATCATGTATGATGATATTTCCTATGCGTTTATGAATAAAGATAGTCCTTGGACATTATCAATGATGTGTATCAGCAAGTACGTGACTTGTTTGTGGGACTATGCATTGTATGATGACTGTCCTAAAAGGTCCCTAGTCGAAAGGGCTGTGTGGAAGCGCAGCCAACTAGACTAGCATATGACACAGTTGATGGCTTGGTCTCACTAGCCATGGAGCATTGGATGCTAACCGGATAATATGGACTTGGAAGGATCTGGTCGGATTCGACGTAGTCGGATCTGGTCGGATTTGACATAGTCGGATCCGAGTCGAGATAAGGTCCGAGTCGGACAGACCCAACTATGAGACGCAGCGATATGTCATCTATGAGTCTCTAGTACAACATATGTTCTATGTCCTAAGACCTGAGCTGATGCATGTACTCGGGATGGTGACACACTTGATTTGGGCCGACCAAACGCTACTCCGTGACTGGGTAGTTACAAAGGTAGGTTTCAGGCTTGTCCAGACCCATGTTGCGAGACATGGTCGAGCATGATGGGATTTGCCCCTCCGACCAGGAGAGATATACTCCGGATAGTGGTCGGCATCAGTGGAACGAGAAAGAGGTTGGGTTAGCACAAGCATGACAGACTCGCCTTGAGCTCGACAACATATATCGTGTGGCAAAAGGAATGGAAGTATGATGTACAGGTTCGCTAACCAGCTTCATAGTCTGCTTGGTGTTCGGCATGCCTTGCTAGAGGCCGCTACCAACCATGCAGTTCGGAGTTGATCCGAACTGCGACCAAGCCGACTTGAACCTAAGGGTTCGCGCACTTAAGGGAAGGAACCTATGAGGTCGGATCCGAGGACACTGGTCGGATGTGATCCGAACTGTATTCGGATTATGGCCGAGTAGACTTATGGGCTTTAGGGTCCGTGCGAGGCCCAAGTGTTGAGCCCGCGACGGACGCCTATATATATAGTGGAGGTGCCGCACACTCACGTGGTTGATCGCTTCGGCGCTGTCACTAGGGTTTGCATGTGTTGTGAATAGACACCTCCACTCGCCGCCGGTTGTGTGATCGGACCTAGCAGTCCGCCGCACGACGTTCCTCCTGCACGCGCGGATACCGTTAGAGGCGGTGCACTTGCGCCGCTCCGGCGAACTTGTATGTGGGAACCTACCACCGTTTGTATGAGGGAGATCGGTCGAGGAGGAGACGATCCACGCGGACGCGCTGCCCCAACTCTTCTTCCGCTGCACGACACTGCGCGTCTAGTGGTAACGAACTGTGATCCATCTCCCGTAGCATGTTCTTGGTTGTTCTGCGCGTAGGAAATTTTAATTTGTAGTCAACGCACCCTACTGTAGACTCCAACAGTGGTATCGGAGCCTCTGCTATAGGATTTGGATTCAGATCATATGCATATTAGATATGTGGAGGCAATAGATGAGATCTATTGTCATTGATAAGAATGGCTATGTGCACGGTTAATGAGATCAACTGCACATGGGGATCGATGTGGCTATGTTTTCTGTTAATTGGGATCGATGAGGTCGTGACACGATCTACCCCTACTGGTCGGTTATCCGCCATCGGGGTTAACAGTGAAACATAAATCTGAATCGGATTCGCGATGATCGATGAGATCGGTCAGATCAGAGAATTCGGCATGATCGGAGTTGAGATGTGATCTGTAATTTCCGAAAACGTGTGCGTAGCGCCTTGTATTTCGTACACGATCACTCAAACCGGTAGAATGCGATTCTATGCATAACTTTATTTTGCAGGGTTTGATGTGAAAAGTATGGCTCATGTGTATGTGATGCATGTGTGTAAATTATACATGACCTGCGTGTCATGTTTGTCAGCCGGCAGGAGCCAAAGTGTTGTCATTATGTTGTATAACGACCTGCGTGTCGACTTGTGACTCTATGTAAAATTCATTACTAGATGTAGTAGTTGGATAATAGAGATCAGGTTGGTGGCTTGGCGTCCCGGCGTGACAAACAAGATGGAGTTCCTAGATGGTCATCGGAGTCGGAGCCAACCTGGAAGAACATCCATGAAGGAGCCATACTATTTCACAATATGTGATTGTTATGTTTCCTTGTTTTCTATGCATGTTAGAATGGCAGAAAGATCCCTCATGAATATCAAGCGAATTGCCATCCCCGATGTTGCACCTTCACACGTCAAGTACGTCTAGTAGTGGGCTCATAAAATTGGGGTGCTGCTAGGTGTCCTTGAACTGAATGGTTCGTGTCGGACACGGACATGCACTGCATTAGGTTGACTTGACAAGGCTATCAAAACGGTTTTGGGCCTTGTGGCAAAAGAGGTCGGGAGCCGGGGTATGAGATACCTACCCGACCGACAGGAGTCGTATAGAGATACGATTAGCAAGGAGTTGCTTACCGGATAGGCATGTTGTCTAGCAGTGATGCTAAAGCTCACTAGTCGCGTGTGCTAGTCGGATCCTGAATCACTGAGAGTTTGCAGAGGGATGCTGACTTCAATGGGAGTATTTTTGTTTAAGGCTAGAATTACTCTACATAAACACATTGCTTAGTGATTACATATTTTTCTATTGTAGATCAATGGCACCACCTGCTCAACCCAACTTTGCATTGAAATCAATTTTGGAAAAGGATAAACTGAATGGAACCAACTTTACTACCTGGTATAGAAATTTGAGAATTGTTCTCAAGCATGATAAAAAGGAACATGTTCTAGAGGATCTGCTTCCAGAGGAACCTGCCGATAATGCTAGTACCACAACCAAGAATGCCTACCAGAAACTCGTTGATGAATCAAACGAGATCAGCTGCCTCATGCTGGCTTGTATGGAGCCCGATTTGCAGCAGCATTTCAAAGACGTTGGGGCTTTCGATATGATCAAGAGTCTCAAGAGCATGTTTCAGGTGCAGGCTAGGACCGAAAGGTTCAACGTCCGGCGATCCTTGATGGATTGTAAGCTGAAGGAAGGTGATCCACTGAGCCCGCATGTGATCAAGATGATCAGATATGTGCAAGCTTTGGATCGGTTGGGCTTCCCGCTCTTGGATGAGCTGGCTACTGATGCAGTTCTGGGTTCTCTTCCGCCCAGCTATGGGACGTTCATCTCGAACTATCATATGCATGGCATGGATAAGAAGCTCACTGAATTGCATGGGATGCTCAAAGTGGCAGAGCAGGATATTAAGAAAGGCACGCATCAAGTGTTGATGGTGCAGAAATCGGCTAAGTTCAAGAAGAGTTGGTCTAAGAAGAAGGCTATGGCAAAGGGCACGGAGATGGTAACCTCCGCCGCTGCGCCTAAGTCTGGACCGGACTCAAAGACCATTTGCTATCATTGCAAGGAAACTGGTCACTGGAAGAGGAACTGTAGCAAGTGGCTTGCAGAGCATGGCAAGAAGGCTGAGAATGCTGCTTCAGGCAAAGGTACACTTGTTGCATATGTTATAGACGTTTACCTTGCTGACATACCTAATAGCTCTTGGGTATTTGATACCGGATCAGTTGTTCATATTTGCAACTCGATGCAGGGGCTGGTAAGAACTAGGCGTGTGGCACAAGGGGAGATTGACATCAGGGTCGGCAACAAAGCAAGAGTTGCTGCGTTGGAGGTCGGCACGATGCAGCTCCAGCTTCCTTCTGGATTTATTTTGGAATTGAATAATTGTTATTACATTCCTGCACTTAGTCAGAACATTATTTTTGCCTCATGCTTGATGAGTCAGGGTTATGAATTCAATTTAAAGGACAATGGTTGTTCGATTTATTTGAATGGTATGTTCCACGGCTATGCACCCATTGTTGATGGGTTATTTATATTGAATCTAGAACAAGAACCGGTCTATAATGTGAATGTCAAGAGGCATAATCCCAATGAGATAAATCCGACATACTTTTGGCATTGCCGGCTTGGACACATTAGTTCGAAATGCATGAAGAAGCTCCATGATGATGGACTCCTAACTTCGATCGACTTTGGGTCGTTCGAGACATGCGAATCATGCTTGCTCGGCAAGATGACTGAGTCTCCTTTCGCAAAGAGTTGTGAGAGGGCATCCGAGCTGTTGGAACTGATACACAGTGATATGTGTGGACCAATGAGCACAACTGCCAGAGGTGGCTATCAGTACTTCATGACGTTTACGACGACTTGAGTAGATACGGATATATCTATTTGATGAGGCACAAGTCAGAGACTTTTGAAAAGTTCAAAGAGTTTCAAAAATGAGGTGGAGAATCAGCTCAGCAAGACTATAAAACTTCTACGATCTGATCGTGGAGGTGAGTACATGAGGCAGGAGTTTGATGATCATCTGAAAAGTAGAGGTATAGTACCTCAGCTCACACCTCCGGGTACGCCACAGATAAATGGTGTATCAGAATGGAGGAATCGCACCTTGTTGGACATGGTCCGATCTATGATGAGCAAGTCGGATTTACCCTTGTCATTCTGGGGATACGCTATAGAAACTGCAGCTTTCACACTTAACAGGGTACCATCAAAATCTGTAGACAAGACACCACATGAGATGTGGACCAGGAAGAGTCCCAGTTTGTCTTTTCTAAAGATTTGGGGTTGTGAAGCATTTGTCAAGAAACTTATGTCAGACAAGCTTACACCCAAGTCGGATAAATGCATATTTGTGGGATATCCGAGGGAAACCTTGGGATATAACTTCTACAACCGGGAAGAGAACAAAGTGTTTGTTGCTCGGAACGGAGTTTTCCTTGAGAAAGAGTTTCTCAGTCGAGAGGCCAGTGGGAGGACGGTCCGACTCGAAGAAATTCGAGGACTACTCGGGGACGGCTCAGTTGGTGATGAGATCATACCGAAGTCAGTCAGGGAACCCGTAGTGGAAGCGGCACCAGAACCACGGAGGTCGGAAAGATTGCGCAAAGTGTGCGATGTATTGTTACTAGAAAGCGATGAGCCGGCCACATATGCGGAAGCGATGGTGAGACTAGATTCTGAGGCATGGCTGGAGGCCATGAGATCCGAGTTAAAGTCCATGGATGAGAATCAAGTTTGGGACTTGGTTGATCCGCCGCCTGGCATAACGGCCATTAGTTGCAAATGGCTCTTTAAGAAGAAAACCGATGTGGATGGAAATGTTCAGATCCACAAAGCTCGGCTTGTCGTTAAGGGTTATGGACAAGTTCAAGGAATTGACTACGACGAGACTTACTCGCCGGTAGAGATGCTGAAGTCGGTGAGGATCGTACTAGCTATAGCTGCATATTTCGATTACGAGATATGGCAGATGGATGTCAAGACGGCTTTCCTTCACGGAAATTTAACCGAGGACGTGTATATGATACAGCCCAAGGGTTTTGTCGATACGACTAGCACTAGTAAGGTATGCAAGCTCAAGAGATCCATTTATGGGTTGAGGCAAGCATCTGGGAGCTAGAACATTCGTTTTGATGAGGTCGTCACAGGTTTCGGCTTCATCAAAAGTGAAGAGGACTCTTGCTTATACAAGAAGTTAAGTGGGAGCTCAATAGTGTTTTTGATCTTGTATGTGGATGACATACTACTGATCGGAAATGATATTTCGATGCTAAACTCGGTCAAGGAGTCATTGAATGGAAAGTTTTCGATGAAGGACCTTGGTGAGGCAATGTACATTTTAGGCGTTAAGATCTATAGAGATAGATCAAGGAGGCTGCTCGGCTTAAGCCAGAGCACATACATAGATAAAGTGTTGAAGCGGTTCAACATGAGTGAGGCAAAGAAAGGGTTCTTGCCACTCTCACATGGTATAAGGCTAAGCAAGACTCAGAGTCCTTCGACATCTGATGAGCGAAGCATGATGAGTAGGATTCCATATGCCTCGGCAATCGGATCCATCATGTATGCCATGATATGTACGCGGCCCGATGTTGCTTTTGCAATAAGCCTAACAAGTAGATACGAGGCCAACCCAGGTGAGAGTCACTGGGCAGCGGTAAAGACTATTTTGAAGTACCTAAAAAGGACTAAAGAGATGTTCCTAGTTTATGGAGGTGAGGAAGAGCTCATCGTAAGGGGTTACACCGATGCTAGTTTCCAAACCAACAGAGATGATTGTCGATCACAGTCCGGATTCGTGTACGTCATGAACGGAGGAGCAGTGAGCTGGATGAGTTCCAAGCAAGATACGGTGGCCGATTCTACTACAGAAGCCGAATACATTGCGGCTTGTGAAGCTGCAAAGGAAGGTGTTTGGATCCGGAACTTTCTGGATGATCTTGGTATTTTCCCAGCCTCGGTAAAACCGTTGGACCTTTATTGTGATAATTCTGGTGCCATCGCACAAGCCAAGAAGACGAGGAATCACCATAAGGTCAGACACATAGATCGGAAATATCACCTGATACGAACGATCGTAAAGAGTGGTGATGTATAGTTATGCAAAATTCACACGGATGCAAATGTAGCGGATCCGTTGACTAAGCCGCTTCCACAACCCAAGCATGAGGGGCACGTTAGAGCTATGGGCATTCGATGTCTATTTGATTGACTCTAGTCCAAGTGGGTGACTGTTGGATATATGCCCTAGAGGCAATCATGTATGATGATATTTCCTATGTGTTTATGAATAAAGATAGTCCTTGGACATTATCAATGATGTGTATCAGCAAGTACGTGACTTGTTTGTGGGACTATGCATTGTATGATGACTGTCCTAAAAGGTCCCTAGTCGAAAGGGATGTGTGGACGCGCAGCCAACTAGACAAGCATATGACACGGTCGATGGCTTGGTCTCACTATCCATGGAGCATTGGATGCTAACCGGATAATATGGACTTGGAAGGATCTGGTCGGATTCGACGTAGTCGGATCTGAGTCGAGGTAAGGTCCGAGTCGGACATACCCAACTATGAGACGCAGCGATATGTCATCTGTGAGTCTCTAGTACTACGTATGTTCTATGTCCTAAGACCTAAGCTGATGCATGTACTCGGGATGGTGACAGACTTGCTTTGGGCCGACCAAATGCTACTCCGTGACTGGGTAGTTACAAAGGTAGGTTTCAGGCTTGTCCAAACCCATGCTGCGAGACATGGTCGAGCAAGATGGGATTTGCCCCTTCGACCAGGAGAGATATACTCTGGGCCCCTCGTGTGATCCGACCAGGATAAGCATGGCCATGCGACAAGGATTATGAGATAATACGGATAGTGGTCGGCATCACTGGAATGAGAAAGAGGTTGGGCTAGCACAAGGATGACAGACTCGCCTTGAGCTCGACAACATATATCGTGTGGCAAAAGGAATGGAAGTATGATGTACATGTTCGCTAACCAGCTTCATAGTTTTCTTGGTGTTCGACATGCCTTGCTAGAGGCCGCTACCAACCGTGTAGTTCGGAGTTGATCCGAGCTGCGACCAAGATGACTTGAACCTAAGGAGTCGCGCGCTTAAGGGAAGGAACCTATGAGGTCGGATCCGAGGACACTGGTCGGATGTGATCCGAACTGTATTCGGATTGTGGCCCAGTAGACTTATGGGCTTTAGGGTCTGTGCGAGGCCCAAGTGTTGAGCCCGCGACGGACGCCTATATATATAGTGGAGGTGCCGCACACTCACGCGGTTGATCGCTTCGGCACTGTCACCAGGGTTTGCATGTGTTGCGAATAGACACCTCCACTCGCCGCCGGTTGTGTGATCGGACCTAGCAGTCCGCCACATGACGTTCCTCCTGCACGCGCGGATACCGTTAGAGGCGGTGCACTTGCGCCGCTCCTGCGAACCTGTACGTGGGAACCGACCACTGGTTGTATGAGGGAGATCGGATGAGGAGGAGATGTTCCACGCGAACGCGCTGCCCCAACTCTTCTTCCGCTGCACGGCACTGCGCATCTAGTGGTAACGAACTGTGATCCATCTCCCATAGCATGTTCTTGGTTGTTCTGCGCGTAGGAAATTTTAATTTGCAGTCGACGCACCCTGCCGTAGACTCCAACACTATTCCCATGTGTTCCACTCGCACACCCTCATACAGAGATGTCTTTCGCTCCTTAGATATGAGAACCTACGACTCTTGCTCTTCAATATCTCTTTCTCACACACAAACACAAACTCTGTCTCCCAAGGTCTCATATTTCTCCATTGTTCTCTTGTATGTCGCTCACACACACCCTCTCTCCCTAGGGATATCTTGCGTTCCCTCATATGTCTCTCTAGCTATCACTCACGTTGGGAAATCTCTTTCTCTCTCGCAGACACAAAACTCTGTCTCTCTGGATCTCATTTCTCTCTGATATCTATTTGTATGTGACTCACATGCACCCTCTCTCTATCTCTCTCACACCCACACACATAACCCAGCCTTCTGATCCACTCGACTCCTATCTCTAACACACACTAGCTAGCATCTTTATCTTTCTATTTATCTATTTCTCCATCAACCTTCTTTTTCGCCCTCACTCTTGATTCCTATCACGCACACTACATATGGTTCTCTCTACATGTAGTCAAGTGCCCTCTCACACACATATATAACTTCACCCTTTGAACCACCCAACGGTCATCTCTAACACCCAAACTAGCAGATGTCCCTCTAGCTAGCATCTCCATCTGTGTATCTATCTGTAGTTTCTCTGTCAACATTTGTTTCTCGCACGGAGTCTTGCTTCCTATCACCCACACTATATATGTCTCTCCATACATATGCATTTATAGGTTGGTATCTTTTGCACAATCATTGCGCCTCACTCCCTCTGCTCTCCATAGATGCATGCTCCAGCCCATGCCACTATCTCTTAAAGACAAAAACACATGCTCAATTATCGGGCCTTCTTCCCTGCATTCTCACATGCATGCATATTGTCATACCGATCCGTCGCTCCCATGTCGTTGATCTTATGACTTATGTCTTCTTTCTTTTATCTCGATCATGTGCGTGCGCGCACACACACATCCCACGTATACATGTATACCTCTCACACATGCACGTTCAAGGTCTCTATGTCTCCATATGTAGTTAACTACCCTCAATCCTAACGCCACATCGAATCGTTCTCCTCTTTTGTGCACATAACTTCCGCCTGGATGGGTAAAACACACACTCACACTTAACAATCTCCTTCTAGCTACCCCCGCCTCTCACTCTTCCCCTATATCCCCGAAACCAATAAGACCATCCCTTTGTTTAATTCCCGCCTACATGCACCATCGATATATAGTAGTCTTCCTCGGTGTCTCTCGAACAAACACGTTCTCTCGATGTCGACTCCTCTCACGCGCACACACCTTGTCTTCCCTCTCTATGGGCATTTTCTCTCTCGCACCCCATCGTTGGTGGCCTCTGCCATACACATCACCTCTCTATGATGAAGCCATGCACACTTAAATTACATCCGCCACAGAGGACCCCGCGACACACACACATACACACGCGCGCGCACACACACACACGCATGCACCCCCCACACACACTAAGACTCCATCTCTCTCTCTCACACACACACACAAACACACACACACACACGCGCGTGCACGCACCCCCCCCCACACACACTAAGACTCCATCTCTCTCTCACACACACACAGACAAACTAAGACTCCATCTCTCTCTCTCCCCCCCTCTCTCTCTCACACACACACACACCCCGCACACACTAAGACTCCATCTCACACACACATGCTCTAGGAGGAGCATTTGTTCCTACCACCCTTCATCCAACCTTACCCGTATGATAAACAATCACCTTTATTTACTTGCATAACATGGACAAATTCCACTTTACTTTAGTAGTCAGCAAACTTATCATCTGTACCCTTATAAAAAATGAGTTGGAGGTGATGGTGTGCCTGCCATCTTGTAATACAGACCGCATGATCTATATCTGAGGATAGAAAGCAAACTATGATAATTTTACAAAAGATACCCACACCTCTCTCCACATCATTATCTCCCGCAACCTCATTGCTCAGCAATTAAAAAAGGAATAAGTCTCTGGAACAATCTAGCATGCATGGTGGCCGCTGCTGCTTGCCGGCGCCGTCCATTCCCATGCCTCCGTCCATTCTGACCACCAGTCACCACCACGCTCCACTCCTCCTTGCCTTATCTCTCATCTTTCATTTTTTCGATGACATTCTCGAGATACCAGTTTTCCGATAAAATTCTCGAGATATCATTAGTTTTTACACATGGGATTACTCCTGCATGGGTCAATCACAACAGGTGTTTTGTAAAAAAATGCATATTGATGTTCCCTGCAATGCACGAGAATCTTTCTTGTAATTATATAACGCAAATCACAAGCAGGAAGTGGCATTTTTTTTGACACAACCACGTTAACATGGCCATGTAAATCACTAGCTAAAGTAAATACCATTATCCTTATATCCCGATGCAAAAGGTTGAGTACATGCCCGAAGAGTAGAGTCGCACACACGCACTCTGTCTCTCAGAATCTCTCTCTCACACACACACCAGTTACGTGACGCCCACTTAAGCAGACACGTATGTTACAATTTGTGCACCCGCGGGTACACGTGATGCTGCGCATTTATTTAAGCCAGAAGGCGAACCCAAACAGTAGCTGCATTCATTCCCCTCCCGCCGCCTCTTCTCTGGTCGCCATCACCGGTAGCCATGGGCCGGCCAAAGGTAACAACATACGCCATACTCCCACCGGAGTGGCGCTTTAATATGGAAATTTTAGTGGTCATGCATGCATCTTTTTGTGCTAGCACTCCTATATAAGGGTTGACTGGTCACTTCCCGTAGACATGCGCGGGCGGTGGAAGAGGAAGGAGAAGGGAAGAGGACTGTGGAGTAATGTTTTTTACCACAATTTCTTAGGAAACTGAGTGCAATAATTGAGTACTTTTGCAAACTACCAGTACTACACGTGAAACGGTTCAAAACCTATACTCCCTTGCGAGTGCGCGCTTCCCGCGTGAAACGGTCAGCGTCGCCCTGGAGCGTCAGTGCCGCTTTAGTGCCCGGCCAGAGCGGAGGCGACCTCTCACTGGCGCCGGCTTTGAAGTGGCGCGACGGCCGAGAGAGCCGCTTCCCGGTGCACGCGACTGCTCCGCGTCGATACTGGCCATAGGCCCTGTTTGGATCCATGGGTTAGAGTTAGTTTGAGCTAGTTGGGGCTCAAATAGCCCTAAAGTATCCACGCATGAGGGTTTAAATTGGAGCAAGTTGCACCGAACCCACCAAAAAAACTATCCCACCCAAGAGGTGCTAACTGGAGATAGTTCTCATTGGGACCACTGAAAAATAACTTTTCTCTCTCCATGAAGTGCATTTATTGTCAATCTAACCCTGTCACCCAAACATCTCTTTGGCTATAGTTAGTTCAGGGTTAGTCATGAGTTAGTCTAACCTCGAGCTAAGTTAGAGTACCAAACAGGAGCAGTATAGGACATGCAAGTTGCTCAAAGCATACAGGCAAATTCATACGTGAAAGGATTTTTTTCTTTTTGAAAACGGAACATGAAAGGAATTTTTTTAGAATGCTCTTGGCATGTCGCTAACATGTGATAGTTAACCGACCTCAATAGACGGCAGAAACGCTAGCCCGCCGCACTTTGATAGAGACGAGGAGGGAGAAGCGATACAGGCTGCTGGATTACTAGAGATAGGTGTCGCACAGAAGCCAAGAAATATGGTGATAGCGTGGGCTAGCCATTTACTAGTATGATGTAACTACACTGGGCTGCCGTGTTTCGTACTCTTCCAGTCCACTGTGGAGATGATTGGTTAATTTTATATCGCTGAATAATATTAAATATTATGAGTGCAGATGCTCCACCACGAGGTTCCTTGCTCCTTCTCGGTCGTCCGGAATCTATGTTCTTCCACTCTATTTTTTACGTGAGCTTTGTTCATCCTTTGCCAACACGCGAGACATCTAGCATCAAGGTACACGTGTTATGCAAGGATCGTTCCATCTATATGAAGAACACGTGGGACTGGAACTACGAGACGGACATGTACCCAGGAGTGGACGTACGAACCTGAGTAATGTAGCGCAGTAAGTGAAGTAGAAAGGCACAAATGGTATGAACAATGCGTGGCATATAGGGTGTGTTTGGTTGCGTTCTCGTCTCAGCATAGTTGTTCCCTCTTCATGCATGCTCAACTCAACACCCCTCTTCATGCATGCTCTCTTCATGCATGCTTCTAGTGTATTTGTGCTAAACTAGTGTGGACTCAGGCACCCTCCATACACTCTACTAAACACCCAAAAGTAGGTCGAGAAGGGAACTCTTGGGCGGCATTTGTCTCTTACTACGTACTACCACTAAATGTTGTACGTGCAATGCACGGTGATGTTATGGAGTACATGTCTAAGTACTCTACTACTACTATATTAGTTGGAGGCACATATTAACTTTTATATTTGTTTACGTGTATGCCCCGAGACCTTCCAACTAGACGTGTCTTTCTCTCCAGGTCACACTTTGTATCGTTCATACCAGTAAGTACTACTACATGTGGTCTCTGACCAAGAAGTGGAAGAAGTGGAGACGCTCTACCACGCTATTTTTACGCTGGACTCTACCACGTTGTTCATGTCCCACTCCTTTCACTGACGTGTGGGACATCCAGCACGTGTCGTGTTTGGCACCCTTCGTCGTAAGAGTTGAAACGCTAACATTCATCAGAAATAAAAAATAATTATAAATCGGCAGTGATACTATTTTTTTGCGAACCAATCAGCAGTGATACTATACCACGCGGTTTCCTTGCTCTTCGATATCGGAAAGAATACTTCCGTTCGCCAACATGTGGGACGTCGACCATCCTGGTCCACTTGCCATGCACACAGAACTCCAAGGGAGAGTCACACAGGTCGTCGCGCTGCAGTAACAATGACTAATGAGCCGTCAAATCACAGGCTCACTTCCCACTTTGAAGTTGCTCGGACGAAGGAACCATCATGACATCGTTGAATTCCGCTTCTTGAAGAAAACTACTGTACTAGCAGTATTGCTAGCTACAGTAGTTACTCTAACGGAGGCCTCCTTCCGTTCATAGGATAGGAATATCAAAATCATAGGAAGTGAGATGACATGCATCTCAATTCCTATAGAGAAAGAGATGCCATTTGATGCTTAGGATAGGAATTTTTCCATTTAGTCTAGGCTAATGTACTGGTAATTTGCTCTAAAAACTACAGTAGTAACTAGTAGTGTTGGTACATGCTCGTACTCAAACACAGACCACACACACACACACACACTAACTACTAGTACTACTACTTCTCACATGCTGGCCAGATGCCATCGCTCTCCTTCCCGGCTTTGTCGGCGGCACCCCACCGTGCTTGGATCTCCGCCGACCTCTCCGCAGCAGTGCGTGCGTCCTTTTCTTTCTTGCGGCGGTGTGCCTCTCTTTTCTTGAGTGCTTTCTGACTTTTCCGCTCCCTCTGTGCGGCTTTGGACGCCTCTTGCTCTACCGCCCATTCGGCCTTGGCATCTTCAAATTCCTCCCACATAGTTGTGAGGTCGCGAGCGGCGATGAACTCGGCATGGCGGGATGCCATCGCTTCCCTACCATTTTGTGTGCAGTCGTGGGCAGCGAGGAACTCGGCGCGGCGGGATGCCATCGCTGCCTTACCGGTTAGTGTGTGGCACGGTGGCATGAACGATGCTTGGTGAGAGCTCTGGGGTGGAGTGGCCGGGCAACCATATAGTGCATTGATTTGTCAAGAGCTCAAGGACAGAAGACGAAGCAAATTTGGATTCCCCTTCAATCCTGGTCATTTATTACCGACTTGAACGATACAAAGTGAGGATACATCTGTTTCCATAACTCGACATCAAAAGCTGGTGAGGATACATCTGTTTCCATAACTCGGAGAGGGTTCGCATGATTCATCGCATGATTCACTATCAAACAAAAGTAGCAAGATCCTCCCACACAAGACAGTGCACTAGCCCTAAGATGGTTTGATAACACACATCGTTCTGGTAATTAAACACAGGGCAATGCAAACTACCCTGAAGGATTAGCGCGACCAACTATTTCTTGTCATCAATATCTTAGGCAATGACCACAGCACGGACAGCGGCATGGGAATCGATTTCTGGGGCGATGTCCACAGGACTGACCGCGACATCGGAATCGATCTCTGGGGCGATGTCCACAGGATGGACAGCGGCATCGGAATCGATCTCCGGGGCGATGCCAACAGGACGGGCCACGACATCAGAATCATCAAGGACGTCCACCAGCACCTGCACAACCCTAACATATTAGCGAGCACATTGCAAATAATCAAGAACCACAACTATGCTAATAAGCCATTATTTTTTTACCTTCTGCAGCTCACCGGGGGATCTCATCCCTCCGAGGGCCATCTCCTCGTCCTCGATGGGGGCCATCACCTTGCCAGGGGAATACTGCTTCTCAACGGCGACTATCTCCTCAAACTCGGTCTTGAGCCTCACATAGGTGGCAATCAGAGTTCCTGGGGTAGGCACGGTGGGGCCCTTGCTGTTCTTCCAACTTTCTATGAGGAGTTCGTCTGCCAACGTCCTCAACTATTTGGCTAGTGCTTGTTTCTTGGAGTTCTTTGTCTCCATGGGTTGGCCCGCCAACATGGTCAACTCGTTGGTCGGTGCTCACTTCCTAGAGATCGCTGTCTCCAGTGGGTTGTCCGCCAGCAACTCTTTGCCTGGTTCTCCAGGATCCATCAATGAACTGACAAACAAAAAGCAATCGAAAGCAAACCACAATCGCAATGAAAACAGGAAAAGAATAGGATGTGAGAATCGGTCGGTGCTTCGCAAAAAGAAGATTCTTGGAATGAAAATATAGCAGCATAACTGATTCGCCCACCTTTCCTTCGTCGGTACAGAAGAAAAATGGCAGAAGTGAGTAGCCTAGAGTGAGGTTTTCTTCAAGAAAGGGAAGAAAGGGCTTGAACGAGCGTTCCAGTGAAATGATGGTTGCTTCACCGAGTCCAACTTGGAGGCTACCTTACCACTGCTGGTAAAGGTGTGGGTTTTGTGATATGATGGGTCATGACGGCCACACCGGGGTGACAGGTGAATCTCAACTGTAGCACCTCGCTGTGATTTGGTGGATGGCACGCGGGCCCGGATGCTTTGAAATATCCCGCATGTGCACCACGACCAAGGTGGAGAGGAAAACGAGAGAACTACGTAATTAATGCATGAGTTTGATTAGGGTAGTTTTGTAAAGTATGATATACATTCCTCCAATCGCAAAATGCCTTGGTTCATGAGATTTGAGATTTGAGCCCTATAAACTGGAAGGGAGGGAGTACTGCACATGGTGTAGTCTAGTCACTTGTTGAAATCTCTAGAAAGGCAAATACTCCTTTCCGGTTTACAGGGCTATACTACTCCCTCCGTCTAGGTGTGTAAGTCATCTTACGAAAACCAAATAGTCCCAAAACACTTAGGCGTGGTGCATTAACTTCTACCTTGTTTCTTGTTTCTTGACATATCAACCAATAAGAGATGAGAGGTGTGCATGCTTTTAATGACTTGCAATGGCTAGTTCATTGCATGCAATGCTATTAATTAGCAAATAAACATTGGTGACCCTAGGAGGAAACAGTGCTAAGCGCGTGGACCTATGCAGAATGAGTATCAACCAATGGATAATACCAGTTTAATTGTTAAACAATAGCAATGTTGTCTCATGCAAGAGCCTGGCTAGTACTCCAAGGAACCGCACCACGCGAGCGTTTGCAACTGCCACGTTCGGGTTGCGCTTGTCTCTTCGCCTCTTCGAGAAGATGAACAATGATGTTACTCTGACTTCTACAGTATCGAATCCACTGTTGCATGTCCGTCCACCTCGTGCGGGAGGGATAGCGTGTAGCGAAAGCTTCTACTTACTGCTCCTGCCTTTGCGTCTATGACAGGTGGACCCAACAGGTGGTTGGCCCTCCTGTCATGCAGCCAAAGGCATGTGCAGTTAAGGCACTGAAGCTCAGTCCGCGAGGGAGAGGGCGTTGTAGTAATCAAATTTCTCGGTATTGTATGAGTTTACGCGACACATCAAAGCACTGCACTCGATATAAGTCTTTTTACACATTTCAAATGGGCTACTTCGTATGCAGGAGTAGACATATTCTGCTTCGTATGTAGTCACTTGTTGCAATCTCTAAAAAGACTTATATTTGGAAACGAAGGGAGTACAACGCATGCATGCATGCCGTGACTTTCCTTTTGATACTTGCATGTGTTGATTTGATGCACCTTGCCAAATTTTGACTAAAAATTTAACTAACCAAATTTTCATGCATGTCACAAAAAATTACGGGGCTGTTTGGATTGTGACTATGTTTGCCTTATGTTGCCACATTATTTTTCCCACACTTGCCACACTTGCCTAACCTGAGTTGCTCAAATTGTTAGACACACTTTGGCTTGCTAAGGGAATCTTGCCACAATTTTTGTGTCTATGACATGTGGGGTTCACTGCTAATAAAAAAATTCTTGTCTTAGTTGTGTCTAATAAAAAAGACTTATATTTAGGAATGGAGGGAGTAGAAAATATAAATAATAATGCATGTTGGGGCAACCCACGTTTCTGCTAATTTTAGCCATGGGCTTGTTCACAATTTTTACGAGGGGGTGGTTGTTCATTTAATGGAGGGACTTGTAGTACCAGACTTGAACGATACAAAGTGCGACCTGGCACACCGTAACACCACTTGGAACAAGCGGGCAACTATCTCAAAAAACAATCAACAACTAAAACAACCACGACCTGGCATGTAATAGCACACAATTTTAAATGATTGTTTTGATGGAGTGAAAAAGGAAAACTACCCCACTACGTATATATAGGCCGGAGCCTCCACGCTTGCATGCTAGGGTTGCTCTATTCACACACTCTCATCCTCTCTAGATCTAAACAAGATAGGGGTAGTAACACTGTCTTTCTCCCTTCAAAAAACATTGGCTTTCTATCCTCACCGCTAGTTACAGATCCGGACGTATCCCCCTCCGCTGGTGAAGGGGAGGAGGGGCATCGTTTAGGCCATCGTCGACACCGAGGGAGGAGACCCATTGCCGGCCGCACCGTTATCTCTGGCCGAGCGCCAGCGTGGGAGGTCCTCCGATCCCTTTGTTGTTGCCTGTGGGCGGATCCGGCCTCCCGCCGCCCACCTATCCACATCCCGACGACCTTCAGGTATATCTTCGTTCGAAACCACCTTAGCTCTACTTCCCTAGCTCGCTACATCGCTGCATGTGCATCATTTTCTACCTCTCAGTCCCTCTCGATCGGATGGTCCAACGTCACAATTTTTCTTCTTCTATTGTTAGAGGTAAAGCTACTTCATGGAGTCGAATCTTGTACTCCCTCCGTACGAAAATACTTGTCATTGAAATGGATGTATCTAGATGTATTTTAGTTCTAGACACATCCATTTTGATGACAAGTAATTCCGGACGGAGGGAGTACTTGGTTCAAACAAGAAATAAAGTGGGGGTGGGGGAATTTAGTATGTACATCGGACTTGGTACAAACAGGAAGGAAAGGGGGTGAAAGTAGTACAGACTGGTCATCCAACCGGTCTCTTGGTCGAAAATGGAAATATAGGGGTAACGCTGTACATAGTGGTATGACCAGGACTAGATTTGCTATCCACACATAGGAGTAGGTGGCTAGAGTGAACAAAAATGGGACCAACCCAGATATGTTTCTTGGATGTTTGTTTCTCGGGGCAACAAACTATGAATCACCACTTTATGGCCCTATTTACGTACATGGTGCTGGACTGCTGGTGCACCCACTGTCCCATGCCCTTATACCAAATATTTAGGCTCCGTTCGGAATAAAGGGGCAGCAAACATAGGTCTTGATGAAAATAGAGGAATAGGAAAGGAATGTAGGTATAAAACTATGGAACAGTGAACCGAAGGAAACTCTCAAGAGAATGTGTTTGGATGGACTACGAAATGTACATATTTGTTTTTTAGAGTAGCATGCTTGGCAGTATGAGATGCTATTTGTTTATTCAGCTGCACAGTGACTACTCTTGTCCTCACCTCACGTACCACACATAGGTTGATTTTTTTATTCCAGCAACACAGCACATCAACCTGTCTAACGCATGGCAGCGAGCGCCTGCCTCGGGCTTCCGCCCAAAAAATGAGCAGCGCGTGGATGTTTCTAATCCTATGGAATCAGTACTACCAGACCAGTTTTCCTATGAAACACTATTCACCTTTCCCGTGTTCCGAAAGGTTGGAAGGGAAAGAATACCGTAGGAATTGTGTTCCTACGAAAATCCTGCACCAAACCTGTGAACCGAATGTAGCCTTAGCTGTTCTTAATCTAATGTCCATGGTAAAAATGAAGCCATGGCACTGTTATAAGCCATGACAAGTTTAGCCAAATGTTTTTGCCTGTAATTGTTTGAGACTCTGACTGTTTCCTCTGTGCCTTTTTGTGCAAACAGGGATATCCAATTCACCTGGTTGCTGCTGCGGCCTTTTGGTGCACTGCACAAAACTCTTCTTAAAAGAAGTGACTTTTGTGCTGTTTAACTAGAATGTCAGAATGGAACAGTTGGTTCATTTTGGTGGAACTGCACAAAGGGAGATCTGTGTTCCAATCCTCATCCATATTTGCGCCATAACCTTCCTTTAGGTAAGAATGATATTTAATGCATGTGTTCATCTCTATTTTCCGACTGCCATGAGAAAATAATGCTGTTTTTTACTAGTACACCTATACTTCCTCACGGACAAAACCAATTCTGAATTAGAAGGCCAATCATGTACTTGGTTTCACCAACTGGTGAGGAGAAAGAGAAACAGAGCATGAAGAGGAAGAAGAAGAATAAACAGTGCCAAGGCGATCTTGCTGAAGCCAGAGGCCTCAGTCGAGGCCATTCAAGGGCTCCTGCAACGACTACCTTACATGTGAGACGATCCTCCAGGGAGCCCTTCCACTTCTGCTGTCTCACTTAATTAATTAGGAGTACTTAAGTACCACTAATTTATTGCTGCCTAATTTTCCTGTTGGAGTTAAACAAATCTTTAGTAGGACCCTATGCTGAATCATGTACGTGTGTATGTTTGTCTATGGAGGTGAATCATGTGGTGGAGCAGGGAGGGAATAATATTAGTGTCATGACATAATAGTGCTATTGTTTTACATGTCAATTTATTGCCATTGGTTCAATGAGGCAATGTTTTGCGTATTGTCCATCATGAATTTGATGCTACTGTTTGAGTATTATGCTAATGTCTTCCTATCCTTTCTCACTAAGCTAATGAAGGTTTCACCTTGTTACTACTTGTGCAAATAGGGATCATTTTGTGCCAATCATACATTTTAGTGGAACTACACAATACAATACAATGAACTTATCTAGCCAATGCTTTAACTCTGCTGGAAGTTCCTGATAATCTTTCGATATAATCTCAGCACTGGTAAACAAGAGTGATTCCAACCATACATTTGAAGTGCACAAAAATATATACTATTGTGTGATTCCAGTGAGTGCTTTATCATCTCTTATGGGACTACATGAATAAGCTTTTTTTTCTCAGGTTGGTACGGGCCTAAGGCCTCCATCCATATTAGTTTGCTGTCATCTCTATTTGTATCGTGCTACTGTCATGAGAAACTCCTTTATCTTTGCACGTTAAAGTTTTGCAACCTATGATAAATGGCAATGCTTTGAGTGTTGAGTTGAGCTAATTGGCATTGATTAAATAAACTAATACCTATCTTTAAGCAAGACTACTATGTTGTTAACTTTATCCATTAAGATAATGAGGGTGCTTCTATTTGTTAGTGTATGTTTCATCAACTAGTCCCACTATTACAGTAATCTCACTTTCTCAATATATGTGCCAACAGGGATGCTCGATTTTGGTGGAACTGCACAAAAACTTTGGGTGCTTCATTGCCTCGATAGCTTCCGTCCTTTCCTATCAGTCGCTAATCTCCGCTTGCTTTCTTCCTTTGCTGTGAGTCGCTTGGCTTATCTCGGCTTCCAGTTAAAGGAAATAGTAATTGATATGCTACCTCACACAGGTTGGTACCGGTCTTTATCCTGATTATTGTGCCTGTCATATGTATTGGTAATTTGGTATTGTGCTACTGTTTGCCGATTTCATAAAGGAGTAATTTGGAGCCTAAACTCGCAGACAAATCATTACATCGGGTGATTTCGGTAGAACTGCACAAAATAATCAGATGGACAGGTACTTATGCTGCTGCTATGTACTCCAAAGTTCACTCAGACAAGCATCCATGTTGACAAGAAGTGCCTATATTCATTCGAGTATCAACCGGCGTCAACCAATTGTCAAACTCCAAGTATTAGGAGAGTGAATGCCAAAAATATTGCTTGGTGCATAGTCCAGAAAAATGTAGTCCAGTCTTTGGTCCCAACTTGTGCCTTTTGGTTATCGGCACATATGGTAGCGAACTATATGGCATGGAGTCTAAAGATTCCAGAAAAGTTGGTTGACCCGTATATTCATCTGGCACGTAATTAGTCTTCACGCCAAGGATGCTCCATTTCAGTTGAACTGCACAAAAAATTTGGGTGGTTCATTTTCTCAACCGCCTCCTTTCTCGTCTGCAATGTAGAATTTTGGCGAGATACAAGACCAAGATGAGCCAGTAAACTAGTTGGATGAAAGTAGTGGCCAAGTTGCTCAAACCTCCCTCGGCATGAGGCCACTATTTGAGGATAAACCTACAAGCAAAGTTCAGATTGTCTGTGCTGCCTCTTATGTACTCGAAAGTTTACTCGTACAAGAACTAATTTTAGCAAGAAGTACCTCCGATTGAACACCATTTACCAGTCTGTACCCTAGGTAATTAAAGTTCGTCCATGGATCATCTTGGCTGTGATCTCAATCATTTGGATGCATAAACATACTGAACATGTGTATATCTGAATCTTTTTGTGAATTATGTATGAATATTGTCGTGTGATCTATCAATCATTTGGATGCATAGATATGCTGAGCTTGTGTATATATGAATCTTTTGAGTTGTTGATAGTGAATGTTGGCTATGAATATGAAAGTGTCCCGTGAACCTGAGTTTGATATGAATGTTTACCTTTTCTGTTGTATTTGTGTGTGAACTTGTTAGTATGCCTACTGTGGGGTACAAAACGCAGGTCTCTTATAAAAGTAATGCTGTGTCCAATTTATGTTTTCCCTTCTAACCACATTATATATATTTATATTATTACTATTATCGTATATTTTATAGAGACTTATATATACATTATAAAAACATCCCACATGTTATTAACTTATAAATGTAAATGTTTAACGGAAGTTGGCAAGGAAAATCCTGGTTGTCTTTGACTCACAGGCAAGGAAAATCCTGGTGATTGCGTACAAAAGCTTGCGAAGATTTTAAGGACCAATTTAATAATAACGCGCTCATTTCTATTTTGAGCAATAAGTCGCTAATTTCTTAATTATATATATAATGTGCCTCTCCGGTTTATTCTTTGATATTAATTGCTCCTTCTAACATAACATTATATATATAACGAGCCCACCTAATACGTGTATTTCAAGGAAGTGCAAATGGGCTGGGATTTCTTAGAAAATATAAATGGGCCTGATTGACGCGAAATTATTTGTTCACCCAGCCCAGCAAATGGACTGTACATTCTAGAAAACATGGGTTAAGTATATGCCACATTTTTGTAGGCTGACATGTGGGCCAATAGGTCGAAGCCTATGCAGGGCGTTGTCAACTTGGTCAACAAATGATTGTGTCATCCACAGCCATTGGATTTATATCCAACGGCCGGCATGCACCTTCAATCTCTCGTCTTCTTCCTCCAGCGTCGCCGGGACCGCCTGGTCCGGCCTCCGGCGGCTAGCGGCTCTGCTTGGCACGCATCGCTGCGAAGCGCTGCCCCACCATCGGCCAGGCTATCCCTCCACCCCTCGACACCTCCTGTTATTCTCCACAGACTACATCCCCACGCCGCAACAGAACCAGTTATAACCCTTCTCCTCCTCTCAATCTGCGACTCCACTGCCACGTTTTCCCATCTCCGAGTCGTTCCCGTCCGGGGCCTCGCCGTCGTCCACCGCCTCGCTGCGTTCGGTGCGGCATGGTCAACAAACGAGATTCATCGGAAGAGGACTGTACGTGGAGAGCCTGACGGCTGGGACCCACGAGGTCCATGGTCGTACGTAAGGAAAGTTCCTCCTTATGAAACTGAAAAAAATGTTTCCTCCACCTGACAGCTGGGACCCACCGGCTGTATCTTCACATGGAAGGAAGTGCCTCCTTGTTTTGCGAAAAAAATTATTCATCCCGTTGACAGCTGGGACCCGTCAGATTTGGTGACTGACTTGTGGGCCTACTAAGAGGACGTGTACGCACGGCTTTTTCAACTTAATCAACAAATGATTCTAGCAGCTGGACCGTTGGATGTTAATCCAACAGCCGTGCTCTTTCTTCAACCTCTGTTCTTGCTCCTGTCTCTCGTGGGCGGCACCGCGGCTATGCTGCCACGCACCCGAACCAGTGAAGTTTCCCACTCCTCTCCATCTGCGACTCCACTGCCCCGTCTTCCCCATCTCCGGGTCGTTCCAGTCTGGGTGCGCTCGGCACGGTGTGGTCAACGTGGTCAACAACCGAGAGTCATCGGAAGATGACTGTACGTGAGAGGCTGACAGTGGGGACGCACCACGCCCATGGACGCATGCATGCAACGGAACGCGGCGAGGTCAACGTGGTCAAGGAACGACTTCCATCGGAAGTATACTGTACGTGGAGAGTCTCAGCTGGGTCCACGGCTGCAGCAAGTAAGTGCCTCCTTGTTACGCAGAAAATAATGATTCCTCCAACTGAAAGTAGGGACCCACTGGACGGGCCACCGTATTTTGTGAAAAAAATGTTTTCCCCTTGACTGCTGGGACCCACCTGATGGGCCAGCCGAATGAAAGCTCTCCCCTGCTGTCAGCTCGGACCCACCGGAAGTGCCTCCTTATTACACACAAAAAAATGAATACTCCCCCGGCTAGCTGGGACCCACCTTGTTGGGAGGCTGACTTGTGGGCCTACTAAGTTGACGGGGATGAAGGGCTTTGTCAACTTAGTCAATATGAACGATTCTAGCTCCAGTGACCGTACAATGTCGACACAATGGCCGTAGTGCTTCTTCAACCTCTGGTCTTCTTGCTCCAGCCGCCCAAAGCAGCGCCGGTCGTGCCGCATGCTCCTGCCTCCCGTGGTCGGCTGTGCTGCCGCGGAGGCCTCACCGCCCCCTACTATTCCCACCACTGGCCAGGCCCTGCGGCGACGGCAGCCTCACACCGCAGCTGAACCAGTGAACCCTCGTACTCCTCTCCGCGCGGGCTTCCACTGCCGCATCTTCCTCGGCTCCGTGTCGTCCCCTTCCTAGGCCTCGCTGTCGTCCACCGCCGTGGTCCTCTCCGCGCGGCGTGGTCAATGTGGTCAAGGAACGACTTCCATCGGAAGAGTACTGTACGTGGAGAGGCTGACAGCTGGGTCCATGGCCACAACCCAGTTTTTTGTGATTTGCCAAGTAATTCGCTTTGTCAGGCCTGTTGGGCTGCAAATCTTTCAAGACGAGGAGAGCTTTCATTCGGCTGGCTGAGAAAATGGCCCATCAGTAATGAGAAACGGGCTGTACATTTTTAAAACACATCAAACCGGCAATTAGTTTCAAATATCTTTTTTTTAATTTCAAGATTTTAAATTACATTAATTTTTATGCGTGGAGAATTTGTTGGATTTTATATTGATATACATTTATTTTTAAAATCAGTTTGAATGTGAGTTGAAATTTCGGGATTAAAAACAGTTCGGACTGGACCGAAATATGTAAATTTCGTATAATTTTTTTAACCATGGCCACAATATGGGCTGTAATGCTAACAAAAAGAATATGGGCTCCAAAAAAAACCTTAAGAATTAGCAAATGGGCTGTAAATTATTAGAAATAATGGCAGATGGGTTGTATGCTGTTTTCCACTGATTTGAGGCTTTCCTACAAAAAGGTTGACGCACAAGCAGTGACTGTTGGATGTCCATCGAACGACCGTCGTGCTTCTTTAATCTCTGCTCTTCCTGCTCTATCCGCTCAAACAAGCACCGGCGAGACTGCCTGCTCCTTCCTCCCCGTGGCCGGCTGTGCTGCCGCGCAGGCCTCACCGCCCCATCGCTGGCCTAGCCATCTGTAAGTGCATCTAGTGCCACCCCTAGTTGGTTTTGGAGTATTGACGACAAACCTGGTTGAGGGACTAATGTGTTTGTGAGAATTGCAGGATAACACAGGTAGTAGTCCCTCATTGATTCGGTTTTCCTACCGGAGATGACCCCTAAAAATGTATGAAGACATTGAAGATAAAGGTGGTATGTGAAGATATTCACACTGAAGACTATGACAAGAGAAGACATCGCGTGAAGACTACGGAGCGGGAAGACTTAGTTGTTTCGTTGTTTCCTTTTCTTCTTTGTTGAGTCATAGGAACCACCATACTGTTTGGTGGGGTCCCAGTGAACAAAGTTAGAGTGACTGAAGTGATGCTTAACCAAAATCCTATGTCTTCGAGTGAAGACAATGAGAGCAAATTTTATCCAGAGCTGGATGAGTCAGCTTTACTTGTATCCCAAGTAAAGTTACCGCGTGTGTTTGAAATCTGACCGTTGGAACACGTGTCAGTTCCTTAGTGACCCAGGGTCATTTCGGACAAATCAGGTCGGGTTGCCTAGTGGCTATAAATGGCCCACCCCCTACACCATAAATTGGTTGGCTGCTCAGAGTTAGTGCAGGGCTTTTGTCGTTTGAGAGCAACCCACCTCGAAGCCTTTGAGAGAGAAATCCTTGCGAGGACAAAGCCCTAAACAACCAGAGCCAAAGAGTGTTAGGCATCACTGAAGTCTTCCTGTCTGTGTGATCTGAAGACTTGTTACACTTGAGGACTGTGAATCCTCCAGCCGGTTAGGCATCGCGTTCTGAGCATCCAAGAGTCATTGTGGATCGCCGGTGAACGAAGTCTGTGAAGGATTGGAAGTCTACCTTGAAGACTTACCAGAGTGATTGGGCGAGGACTTGGTGTCCTTAGCTCAAGGGGAATAAGGTGAAGACACGGTCTTATGAGTTAAATCTCAGCCTCCCTAACCAGACATATAGTTGTCACAGCAACTGGAACTGGTCCAACAAATCATTGTCTTCAACGAGCAACTGGTTCTATCCTTCCCATCTCTGTATTTACAGTTGGACCTTGTGAAGTCATTGCATGTTTGCATTATCTATTTGTCTTCACTGTGTGACTGCTTGTTCTGATTGGCTTCATACTGTCTTCCATCCTGATCCATACTGCCTTGCTGCTGTTAGTCTTTGTGCTTTCACTTCATTGAATACTTGACTATGGCTTGCCTAGTGTAGTCTACCTTCCGCTGCATGTTAATAGATTCATTTCTATCGATTGTCTTTGAAACTTCCATGTTTTGAAGACTTCCATAAAAACTGCCTATTCACCCCCTTCTAGTTGATAACTAGCACTTTCACCATCCCTCTACTCACCCACACCTACTGTTATTCTCCGACGACGGCAGACGAACCAGTAAACCCTTGTACAGTCGTACTCCCCTCCGCGTGGGAAACAACTGCCGAGTCTTCCCGGCCTCCGTGTCGTTCCCTTCCTAGGCCTTGCCGTCGTCCACCGCCCTGGTGCTCTCGGTGCGACCTGGTCAACGTGGTCAACGACCGACGTGCATCTAAAGTGGACTGTATGTGGAGAGGCCGACATCTGGGTCCACGGCTGCATGCAAGGAAATGCCTCCTTATTACGTGCAACATAATGATTCCTCCACCTGACATCAGGGACCCATCGAAAGGGCCTCTGTATTTCGCAAAAAAAACGTTATTGCCGCTGACAGCTCGGACCCACCAGCTATATCTTTGCACGCAAGGAAGTGCCTCCTTATTACGCACAAAAAAATGAATACTCCCCCTGTTAGCTGGGACCCAGTATAGTGGCAGGCTGACTTGTGGGCCTATTAAGTTGACGGGGATGGAGGGCTTTGTTAACTTAGTCAATATGCACGATCCTAGCTCCAGTGACCGTACGGTGTCCATCCAATGGCCATAGTGCTTCTTCAACCTCTGGTCTTCTTGCTCTAGCCGCCCAAACCAGTGCCGGTCGTGCCTCGTGCTCCTGCCTCCCATGGCCGGCTGCGATGCGGCGGAGGCCTCACCGCCCCTACTACTCGCACCGCTGGCCAGGCCATCCCTCTACTCACCCACACCCCCCTGTTATTCTGTGGCGACGGTAGCCTCACACCGCAGCGAACCAGTGAACCCTCGTACTCCTCTACGCGTGGGAATCCACTGCCGCGTCTTCCCCGGCTCCGCGTCGTCCCCTTCCTAGGCCTCGCCGTCGTCCACCGCCCTGGTGCTCTCGGCGCGGCGTGGTCAACATGGTCAAGGAACAACTTCCATCGGACGTGGACTGTACATGGAGAGGCTGACAGCTGGGTCCACGGCCCCAGCGAGGAGGTGCCTCCTTATTACGTGCAAAATAATTATTCCTCCACCTGACAGCGGGGACCCACCGGACGGGCCACCGTATTTCACGAAAAAAACGTTTGCCCCTGACTGCTGGGACCCACCAGCTACATCTTCGCATGCAAGGAAGTGCGTCCGGGCAAAAAAAACGATTCGCCCCCCTGACTGCTGGGACCCACCAGCTACATCTTAGCAGGCAAGGAAGTGCCTGACAGTCGGGACCCACCTGGTCGAAGCATACGTAGCGTTTTCATTCTGGTCACGAACATGTACGTACATATATACTGGTGCATGTAGAGGCACGCACGTGTCGTAGTAGAGGCACGTACGTGTCGTAGTAGAGGCGCGCATGTAGCATGTACACGTACGTACAGTGGCCTGGGTGCAAGAAAGAAAATACGGCCACGTATGTGTACATACCGGGGGGGTATCGAACGCCTACTCGCGCATACGTATGGCCAGGGCTCGTGTACATGCTGGGTCGGAACGGAGAAACATCGTCGTCATCGTGTTCATGGGGAGGCAACGGAATGCGTTGTGTTCATCGGGAGGCAACGGAACGCGTGGGAGCCAACCGGCTGGGTCGGAACGAAATGCGTGGTCGTGTTCATTGGGAGGGCTTGGACAGAATAGGCGATGGAAACGAGGCCTGGCGTACCGCACAACGAAGGAAGCGGACCTCCTACGTTCGGAATGGGGTCCTGTTGATAGGGAGGAGTCTGGTGTACCGCAAAACAGAGGAAACAGACCTCCTACGGTCGAAACAGGGGTCATGTTGATCGGGAGGGGTGTGGCGTACCGCAAAACGGACCTCCTATGGTCGAAACAGGGGTCCTGTTGATCGGGAGGGGTGTGGCGTACCGCAAAACGGAGGAAACGGACCTCCTACGGTCGAAATGGGGGTCCTGTTCATCGGGAGGGGTGTGGCATACCGCAAAATGGGACTCCACGAGATACTGTTCATCTCCACCGTCGACCTCCTCTAGCCTCCACGGGCTACTGTCGACCTCCTCCAGCCTCCACGAGCTCGTGTTCATCCAGCCTCCACCGCATGCTACTCCACCGGCTATTGTTCAACCACCCTCCACGGGCACCCCTCCACCGTCTACTGTTCATCCAGCCCTCCACACCACGGGGTCCTGTTCTACCACCCCTCCATGGGCACCCCTCCACCGTCTAATGTTCATCCAGCCCTCCACCACACCACGGGGTCCCGTTCATCCAGAGGCAATGCCACCGCTCACTGTTCATCCAAACCCCCCTGCAATGCTCACTGTTCATCCTAGAGGCAGCATCGATCGGCTTCACTTAGCAGCAGTAGCGAAGGAATCGCTCGATCGGGCTCAGTTAACAGCCATCGATCGATCGCTCGAGTTCAGTAACGCGTAGCCTGCAGTGCAATCGCTCGGGTTCAGTTAGAGCCCAACGCCTCGCTCGGGTTCAGTTAGAGCCAACGCCTCGCACACATGCGCGTATGTGTACGAGATAAACGCGCATCGCTCGGCCCCGACCTCCCACCGTAACCGGGAACTCCCTGAAATTTTCCTCGCCCTCGCTTCTACCACGGTTTTTTCTGTCATGGACGGCCCAAAGAATGTCATGCAGCTGCGTCTCCGGCCCGCCCAGGACGAAAACCCATTTTATATCATGATTTTTTGTCATAGAAGTAGGAGCCCACCACATCTATGATGATACCGGGTTTTGTCACAATTATCGTCATAGAAGTGTCATATGATGATACCGGATGTGTCTTTTTTTGTAGTGGTCCCTGCAGCATCGATAAATCCAACGGTTGAGCTCTGTCTGGCGGGCTGGCCCCGTTCACGTCACCTCCTGGGGTCGTTGGTGCTTGGCCTTCTCATGCGATAGCCTCAGGAAATCCACTCGGCGCGGGTTGTCTAACCATCTCGCAGGAATGCCACAGCCATCAAGAATCAAGACCAGGCGCAACCCGCCTTGAGGTAGGGCCTTGTGAGTCCCCCGCTGGCTCACGGGTGCCTAGATACACCTCGTCCAACCCTGCCATGCAAGCCACGTGTCAGGGTGGGGATGTACACGCCCCGGGGGCTCTCCGCAGTAGGGAGTCCCCTCCCACAAGCCAGCGACGAACCAGCGATCACCGCGGCGATTTGTGCCCCTCCTCGCGCTAACCTACGGGAACCTCCTGAGGACTACACCGGGCGGTACCGCGGACTCTCTCTCTTCTCCCATGACAATTCGCTTGCGCGTTAAAAGGGGGGCTCCTGAGCATCGCGACTCAGGAGCTCTTACTGGCTCTCCAGCCTGCCCCTAGCCTTGACCACGTCATCGCGACCTGGCATACTAGTGGCAGCTGAGCTCGCTCGAGGGCCGGGACCTGAGGACGTAGAGCACCAGGAAGAACACGGAGGAAAGGGGGAGGCACGCACGGGCTTAACCTAGACACCTAGTAGCGGCTGACACCCAAGGCTGGTGCGGCACGGGAAGACGGCTCCGGAGCGCCAAGATAAGTCTTGTTCGTGGACCAACCCAGCACTACGACATAAGATTCTCGCCTTTTCACTGCCCTACTGCAGCAACATCGCCTCCCTTTCCCATCCTCAGGTAGCTGCTTGCACGCTAAAGGGGACCTCTTGAGCATCGCGCCTCAGGAGCTCTTACCGGGCCTCAGGCCGCTCACCTCCTGGCCTTGACCACGGCATCGCGACCTGGCATACCAGCAACGGCTGCAGCCTGCCTGGGGACCGGGACCTGTCAGCATAGAGCACCAAGCTGCCGTGGGATTGGAAAGGGGGAACCAAGCCTCAGCAGGACATGCACTCACAAATTTTCACAATAAGGATAATATCAACAAAAGGCATTACAGACGCTTTACACCCCCCGCGAGGTCCGTTTTGATTCCTCGCAGGGAACAAAAGGAAGGGAATTCCTAGGGGCTCTATCTACACGCGCCGTACGATGCCAAAGCCATCATCAAAAGTGGGCCACGGAAGGCCAGCGCCAACCCCATCCATATCAACGGCAGCGGTAGCCAGACGCGGCGGCCTTGCTCCGGGCCCGAGGAGAGCTCGGGGGCACGTAGCTGTCGTCGCTCGTCTCCGGAGACTCCACGAGCTCGGGAGAGTCGCTGGACCACCAGGAGTCACCGCTGTCGCTGGAGGAGCTGCGGGCAAGGCCGGCGGTAGGCCCGGCGCCAGCCGCTGCGCCGTCCTGGCCGCTCCCTTCAGGGCAGCACTCCAAGCGGCAGCCTTCCTCGTCTATGACCTTGAAGAACAGCATGGAGGCGCCATCATACTCAAAGTGGATGGCGAGGGCGCCGTGCACGCGGCAGGCTCGGGCGACCGCGCCCCAGCCTTGAGTCATGAATATCCTCCCGGAGGCGACGACTTCAACTTCCGCTCCAGTCGCCGGGGCGTCGCAGTCGGCGTGCTACAGCCAAAGCTCGAGAGGGCCCCTCGGCGGCATCTCAGCGGCGAAGAACTACGGAAGCCAAATCCAAGTGCTTGGGGGCATCACCGCCCACAACACGAACTCGCGTGAGGATTCCGCAGCATGGACCCCTGGGGCGACGGTGTGCGCCTCTCCGGCACGTCGGCCACGGCCCTGGCGCGGGCGAGGGCGCTCATCGCTCCTCCCTCCGGAACCCTCGGCGTGAGCGTACAAGGGCAGCGGGTACCAAGGAGGTGGCCTTTCGTACCACAGCCACGACACTATCGGCCCCACGACCATCTCACGGCAATGGGACCTCCTCTTCTTCGGCGGAAGCAGCTCGGGCTCGTTGAGGGGAGTCTTGCCCTTCTCTGTGGCCGAGAACCTCTGTATTGGCGCCATGACTACACCAGCGAGAAGAGGAGCAAGGAAGGAGAAGAAGCAGGAGAAGCAAGAAAGAGACAAGTGATGGGGGCTTCGCCCCCACTTCCCATTTATAGCCAAGGGGAGGCCAACCACCGGCCTCGACGATCCAAGGTAATAATGATCTTTTCTGCATGCTGCAAGGACCCGTCAAGTCGGGCAGTTGCCGAGGCTGCGTGGGGAAGTGGAGGCGCCCACGTCCAATCAGTCGCCACACGCCAACCGTGGCCGCATGCTGATAGGGCCCGCGGTGCTCCGCGCTTGCCCTTTGGCTTCGCCTAGAAGCCAATCCCGAGCGCGCCTTGGGCTCGGGGGCTACTGTCGGCGTTCTGGGAATGGGGGTCCCCAGACTTGCCTGCTTGTGGCCCGCAGCGTGGCTCCACCGATGGCCCCGTACGGCCCATCCTCACCAGCAAACATTCAAGACCCTCGCGAGGCGGACTACGCAAGGCCTCCTCAGGGGCAGCCTCTCTAGGCTGGCTCGCAAGGGGCAGAGAGATCAAGGCGAGGGGCACCTCGCGAGGTTCCTGTGACGCAAGCCATGACGACCGAAACCAGGCGGGTGATACGTCTCCAACGTATCTATAATTTTTGATTGCTCCATGCTATATTATCTACTGTTTTGGACATTATTGGGCTTCATTATCCACTTTTATATTATTTTTGGGACTAACCTATTAACCGGAGGCCCAGCCCAGAATTGTTGTTTTTTGCCTTTTTTAGGGTTTCGAAGAAAAGGAATATCAAACGGAGTCCAAACGGAATGAAACCTTCGAGAACGTGATTTTCTCAACGAACAAGACCCGGGGGACTTGGACCCTATGTCAAGAAAGGAAACAGGAGGCCACGAGGTAGGGGGGCGCGCCCACCCCCACCAGGCGCACTCTCCACCCTCGTGGGCCCCCTATTGCTCCGCCGACGTACTCCTTCCTCCTATATATATCCACGTACCTCCAAACGATCAGATACGGAGCCAAAACCCTAATTCCACCTTCGCAACTTTCTGTATCCACGAGATCCCATCTTGGGGCCTGTTCCGGAGCTCCACCGGAGGGGGCATCGATCACGGAGGGCTTCTACATCAACACCATATCCCCTCCGATGAAGTGTGAGGTGTTTACCTCAGACCTACAGGTCCATAGTTAGTAGCTAGATGGCTTCTTCTCTCTTTTTGGATCTCAATACAATGTTCTCCCCCTCTCTTGTGAAGAACTATTCGATGTAATCTTCTTTTTGCGATGTGTTTGTTGAGACTGATGAATCGTGGGTTTATGATCAAGTCTATCTATGAACAATATTTGAATCTTCTCTAAATTCTTTTATGTATGATTGGTTATCTTTGCAAGTCTCTTCGAATTATCAGTTTGGTTTGGCCTACTAGATTGATCTTTCTTGCAATGGGAGAAGTGCTTAGCTTTGGGTTCAATCTTGCTGTGTCCTTTCCCAGTGACAGTAGGGGCAGCAAGGCATGTATTGTATTGTTGCCATCGAGGATAACAAGATGGGGTTTTCTTCATATTGCATGAGTCTATCCCTCTACATCATGTCATCTTGCTTAAGGCGTTACTCTATTTTTAACTTAATACTCTAGATGCATGCTGGATAGCGGTCGATGAGTGGAGTAATAGTAGTAGATGCAGGCAGGAGTCGGTCTACTTGTCTCGGACGTGATGCCTATATACATGATCATACCTAGATATTCTCATAACTATGCTCAGTTCTGTCAATTGCTCAACAATAATTTGTTCACCCACCATAGAATACTTATGCTCTCGAGAGAAGCCACTAGTGAAACCTATGGCCCCCGGGCCTATCTTTATCATATTAATCTCCTACTACTTAGTTATTTCCTTTGCTATTTACTTCACCTTTATTTTACTTTGCATCTTTTATCATAAAAATACCAAAAATATTATCTTATCATATCTATCAGATCTCACTCTCGTAAGTGGCCTTATAGGGATTGACAACCCCTATTTGCGTTGGTTGCGAGGATTTATTTGTTTTGTGCAGGTATGAGGGACTCACGCGTAGCCACCTACTGGATTGATACCTTGGTTCTCAAAAACTGAGGGAAATACTTATGCTACTTTGCTGCATCATCCCTTACTCTTCGGGGAAAACCAACGCAGTGCTCAAGAGGTAGCAGCAGGCGCCAGCGCGCGCAGTGTCCTTGTTTCCTCTTTGGTGCTAAAGGGGCAAGGGCAGGTGAGGAGTCCCGAGGCATCAGGCAAAGGTTTCCATATCGGTGCACCAAGACCAAGACCAGCAGTACGGCAAGACGGAGGTCACCGTGGAGCCCAAGGCGGCGTCACCACCTGAGCCTTTGGCAGGCGAAGACCACTTTTGTCAGATAGCTTGTACTAGTTGTCTCTCTTCGAATTTGGCCGTTGTGGGATCCCTTCCCGCTCAATACTTGGGAAGAGGACCAGGCCTCTATAAATAGGACTAGCTACCACCAAGGGAGAGGGGGGATTCAGACCAGATCATCCCAAACCACACAAGTTCACCACGCACAAGAGCACCTCTCCTCAAGAGGCTGTTCTTCCCTTGTAACTGTTCATCATCAGCCCAAGAGGCAATCCACCACACCACACTGGAGTAGGGTATTACACCACAATGGTGGCCCAAACCAGTATAAATCTTGTGTCTCGTGTTCTTTGGGTTCATTGAGCTAGGCCGTGAGATCGTAGAGTGTGTGAGCTAGAGAGGGGGAGAGATCTTCATGCGCACCCTAGTCTTCCAACCTCGAGGGTTTTGCCGGAACCCGAAATCCGACAGAAACACTCTCAGCTACTCATGAGAAGCTTTCCTATGATTATCTTCAAAGGAATCAAGATCTAGATGTAACGCCCTCGATGCGGCTATATCTCCCACGTGTCGAAGCACGACTTAGAGGCATAACCGCATTGAAAGCAATGTCGCAAGTGAGGTAATCTTCACACAACCCATGTAATACATAAGGGAAAAGATACATAGTTGGCTTACAATCGCCACTTCACACAATACATGAATAAAGCATTACATCAACCAGATACAATCAAGGTCCGTCTACGGAACCAAAATAAAAGAAGAACCCCAAATGCGACAAGGTCCCCGATCGACCCCAACTGGGCTCCACTACTGATCAACTAGAACGAAACAACACAAAGGACAAGATCTTCATCGAGCTCCTCCTGAGCTTGGTTGCATCATCTGCACGGACTCATCGGCACCTACAAGCTGGTTTCGGAAGTAACTGTGAGCCACGGGGACTCAACAATCTCGCACCCTCGCGATCAAGACTATTTAAGCTTATGGGTAAGGTAAAGGTATGAGGTGGAGCTGCAGCGAGCGACTAGCATATATGGTGGCTAACATACGCAAATGAGAGCGAGAAGAGAAGGCAAAGCACGATCGAGAAACTATGATCAAGAAGTAATCCTAGAAAAACCTACGTCAAGCATTACCCCAACACCGTGTTCACTTCTCGGACTTCGCCGGAAAGAGACCATCATGGTTACACACGCGGTTGATGCATTTTAATTAAGGTCAACTTCAGGTTTTCTACAACCGGACATTAACAAATTCCCATCTGCCCATAACCGCGGGCACGACTTTCGAAAGTTCAAATCCCTGCAGGGGTGTCCCAACTTAGCCCATGACAAGCTCTCACGGTCAACGAAGGATATTCCTTCTAGCGGGAAGACCCGATCAGACTCGGAATCCCGGTTACAAGACATTTCGACAATGGTAAAACAAGTCCAGCAAGACCACCCGCTGTGCCGACAAATCCCGATAGGAGCTGCACATATCTCGTTCTCAGGGCACACCGGATAAGCTAAGCGTACAGGAGCCGACGTAACCCAAGTTGCCAAGGGATGGCCCTGCACGGTGCTCTGGGTTGGACCAACACTCAGAGGAGCACTGGCCCGGGGGTTTAAATAAAGAAGACCCTTGAGTCTGCAGAACCCAAGGGAAAGAAAAGGCTAGGTGGCGAATGGTAAAACCAATGTTGGGCCTTGCTGGACGAGTATTATTGAAGGCGAACTGTCAAGGGGTTCCCATTATAACCCAACCGCGTAAGGAACGCAAAATCCGGGAACATAACACCGATATGACGGAAACTAGGGCGGCAAGAGTGGAACAAAACACCAGGCATAAGGCCGAGCCTTCCACCCTTTACCAAGTATATAGATGCATTAATTAAATAAGAGATATTGTGATATCCCAACAAGTAAGCAATGTTCCAACAAGGAACGATCTCCATGTTCCAACAAGGAACAAACTTCAATCTTCACCTGCAACTAACAACGCTATAAGAGGGGCTGAGCAAAGCGGTAACGTAGCCAATCAACGGTTTGCTAGGACAAGGTGGGTTAGAGGCTTTGTTCAACAATATGGGAGGCATGAAAAGCAAGTGGTAGGCATCGTAGCATAGGCATAGCAAAAGAGCGAGCATCTAGCAAGCAAAGATAGAAGTGATTTCGAGGGTATGATCATCTTGCCTGAGATCCCGCAAGGAAGAAGAACGAGTCCATGAAGGAGACAAACGGACGAAGTCGAACGGATCCTCACAACACGACATTATCGGAACCAACCCGAAGAGGCAACACCGGAAAGGAGCACACAACATAGTAAACAACCAACACATAAGCAAGGCATGATGCACAATCAAGTATGATGCATGTCCGGTTTAAAGAGGCATGGCATGGCAAAATGCACAAGCAACCCTACAAATTAAGTGGAGCTCAATATGCAACGAGTTGCATATTGACGAAACACCACGACAAGTTATTTAGTTTGATCTCGTTTATGTACCCAACAATATTAAATGTTGTAAAACATGGCAAGAGGGTGAAGCAAAAGAAAACTACCTATCTAGGCAAGTTTAAATGAGGCTGGAAACAACAAACAACAATTCCAGTAAATCCCCATGTGCATATATTAGGTTTGGTCCTGTTCTGCCCTAAACCATATTTTATAGTTATTAAACATGCAAGATGATGCCACCATGTTAAACTATGCAAAATTCTACCCCATTTACATATAAAGTTTGTTAAAAACGGAGCTACGGTTATTTAGTTATGAATTAAACCATTTTAGCATGGCATATGGACAAAGTTACACAAACATCATTTTAAACATTTTAAACATGGGTGAAAATGACATATTATGAAACTATATGAAATTCTAAGCATTTTACATATTTAAACCATTTTAATCCGAAGCATGGTTCAAGAGTTATTAATGCATGAACATGGAGGGGTAATCTGTAAATATGCAGTACTCTGGATAATAGACAAATACACAGATCTGGATAAAAACCACACTGGGCCGAATCTGCTGGCTGGCCCAACAGTGCACAGGGGAGGCTGGGCGCGTCCTCACCTCGCTGGGCCGGATCTGGCCAGCGGCTAGGCCTCACCGCGCGGTTCAGTGGAGGTGGGCTTGCGGGCAGGCCTTAGCGCATCCTTGGGCTAGCAGGCCCGATCGCAGCTAGGCCGGTTGACGCCAGAGCCCCAGATCGAGGGCGCGATGCGTTTTGTGAAGCAGTGGATCGAGCGGGCTGGAGGTCAACGCGCGGGCGAGGGAACTTGTCGCTGGTCGTCGTTGTTCCCACACGCAGAAGCAGAGGCCAGCGACGAGGACTTGGCGCACAGCGGAGCGACGGACTTGACGCACAGAGGAGGCCAGTGGGAGGAAGAGCAGCTCGGCGCGGGACTTGGCAAGGGGTGACCTGCGGGGCTTCGCCGGCGTCTGCACTCGCGGCAACAGGGAGGCCGGCGGAACTTGCCGCATCAGGACCGGCTGGAGGAGGAACTTGGCGCACAGGGCTACACGGGAGGGCGGAGGAAGACCAGACTTGGATGATGGAATCCAACGGAGGGGCCGAATCTGGGGCACGGAGGCGAGGTTCCATGGCGGCGGAGCTCCAGCCCGTGGCCATGGCGAGGCCCTTGTTCGTCCTGAAGAAAGAGAGACCGCGAGGTGAGGTGCTAGAGAAAGAGAGAGAGTAACGGTAGAGAGAGAAATGGAGGCAAGGTCGGCCTGGCAGGGGTGGTCTCCGACGAGGCCGGCCGGCGACGAGGTAAGGCGGAGGCGCTCGGGAGGAGCTCGTCTCCCTGGTCGACGAAGGAGAGCGAGGAGGGAGAGGATCGATGGGCTTGGGTGGATCTAAGGGAAGCAGAGGGTGGCGCTGGTTGGCTGGATTGGATCGGGGGGGAAAGAAGCTGGTTGGTGGAAGGATCCCGAGGGGGATTTGGTGGAATGGCGACGGCGGCTGGGAGGATGGGACATCTCTCGTCAAATTTAGGGTTGGACTATATATATACATTAAGTGGATTAGGTTAGGGGCTACCTCATCCCTACGATCGTAATCGGACGGTCGCGAATAAAATAGTTAGGGAGCCTAATTAACAAAACGGAGATGTTTTGTAGATGTTTGGGGATGTTCCGGACCCATCGGTGACGACCGCTCGGGTCGGGTCCGGGACAATTTCGGACGTGCACGTGAGGGGTTCGATGCACTATGCAGAGAGGGTTTCAGACCGTGCGGTCGCATCCGACAACTCCGGAAGCGAAGAGGGGAAGGATGATGGACTAGGTGGGCTGTGGCGAGACTGCGAGGGCGAGAAGAGAGAGAAAGGGCCCGGCATCTGTTTCCGGAGACCGAAAACGTCCGACGTTAGACCAACTATAATGTCGCTATAGTTATCCGTTGGGGTGTCCAACAAACTCCGAATGCGATGAAACTTGACAGGCGGTCTATCTACACTATAATAAGACCACACGCCAACTTTCAACCCATTCCGAGAACATTTTCTGGCCACTTATAAAATACTATTTCGAACATGCCGCGGGCGCGTGCAAGTGTGGTTCGGCTCAGAACGGACAACGAGCGGGACGAGGAGGCCGGGACAGATGCAAGTTTTGAAAACAAGATGATGCAATGCACATGATGACATGACAAGATGCAACACGCAAGATAATGACATGACAACGACAGCGAATAACTGGCAGACACCTGGCGCAACGGCCTCGGGGCGTTACAACACTCCACCACTACGAGAGGATCTCGTCCCGAGATCTAGAATGGCACCGGAGGGACAACGGAAAAAAAAGAGAATAGGTAAAACTAAGTTGCTTCTTTGACAAACGAGTGAAACCAAGGAACCTTGAGATGTTGAACAATTGAAAGAAAGAAAGCAACGAAGAAGAACAAAGTTGAAAGCACTCCGGTAGGGAAGAGTAATAAGGAAGAACAAATTCGGGCAGCACTCCAGTTGAAAAGTGATGGAAGACTTGATAAAGCGAAAAGAACTTGAGCAACAGGGCACAACACTCCGGTTAAATGTATAAGCAAGAAAAAAAACAAGGTCCTGACAAGAACAAGAAGAAGGGTTGAAGAGAGCAACAACACCATGCCTCTGAAACAAAAGTAAGAATGGAATGGAATGAACGAAGGGAAACACGATCTTGAGAGAGCACGCTTACAACAAATGCTAGAACGGAGTTGTTGGAAAACCAACAACGAAAAGAATAATCTTGATATGGTCTTATGGAATCCATCTCAAATTATGAGGTGACAACCTGCCACTCACGGGAAGAAGAATTGGATTCATATGAACAAGGAGACGAGAAAGTTATTTCACCGGGAGGATAAACGAAGAACTTGGGTCATTTATGAGCACCATAAACAAGACACAAGATAACTCCAACAAAGAGGTTGATGGATTTAATATATCTCATTCTTAACAACATGTGAATCATGAAACATGACTCAAAATATCAAGAATGACATAATACCACCTCCAATGATACGGAAGGAAGAATTGCACTCCGGATTGCAAGATGAAGAATGCTTGAACTCCTCTGAAAAGAATGTTGATGAACACTTCGAGAAGGAATTAAATCCTTAATGAACCATCATGTAGAACCTTCATGAAGAACTCCAGTAACAAAAGAATGATCAATCGAAATGAAAGGGAAATTGAAAAAAACACACGGCAAAGACTTGCAATGAATAGATGGATTTACTCGATGAACCTCCGAAAAGCAAGAATTGAATTTACTTGAAGAAACAAGAATAAGAATTACATTATGCTTAACCTTCACCAATTTAGATTGATGACAAGCAACGAATAGCATACAACTTATTCTCAAAGAAAGGATTAGGATAGATATGGAGCCAACTTGAGAAGGTCTTCAACGAACCACCGGTGGAATCGAAACAACGAATGAATTGGTATGATAAAGAAGAAAGAGAAATCTTAAAAGAACCACCGTAATGATTGAAGAAAGAACGAATAAAAGATAACGAAACACCGGGAAGAATTTGCAAATGAACGAGGATGCTTGAGAGAATTTAGATACATGAGAACGAAGAGATCATGAATTGATTAGAGATTATTTGAATGATGCACCGGTAAGATTAGGAGAACGATAAATGAAAGCTGGGAATGAATAATTATGAGATGATTGGCTCCGGAGAATCAAACTGAAAATACTCTGAATTACTCCAGATGGGTGAAAAGAATTCTGACAATCGAAAATGATTATGAGAGGATGGCCTTGAACTAGAACCACGAATCTCTGAGAGAACGGATAAGATATAGAGGTAAAAACTCCTCTTCGGTCTTCAAATGTTGAGAATGACGATGAGAAACACCACCATGAATTGTTTAGACCTCCGGAAGAATCAAAATGAAGAGGTTGAGCCAACGATGAAAAGAATTTGAAAGATCTTGGAGAAAAACATATGACAGACGATGAATCATCCTTACGTCAAATTTGAAATGAATTTAGGATAGCTCCGGTAAAATTAGAAGAGTCAGGTAAGATCCTGGAAAATGACCTGTGGGTTAGGGCCCACTCAAAAGAAACACCGTTGAAATGATTTAAAAGAGAGGATTGCACCGGTTGAATAAAATGGCTTGAATGAGATAACACCTCGAGATATCCTGGACGAATTGATAATGGAGACACAAATCTTTTGAGATATCTTCAGCACTCCGGAACAAATGAATAACGAGAAGTGAATGAATATGAGGAGCACTGGCATGAGAGGGTATTTGGAACGAGGAAAAAAAGATATGATCAATAACGCTTGAATTTAAACCACCGGAGAAGAAAAAGAATGAAGAATGATGAACTAGTAGAACATCTTCTTGAGAACCACCGGGTAAGAATACAGAAACTTCCGTCAATAAATGGATAGTTGATTAAGAAATCTGAGTCCTTGAAGAAACAAGGGTGAGAGGGCGGGAAAAACAAAGGCAACTTGGAGACGGATGAAACAAACACCGTTGAGAAGAACTGATAATTGATCTTGCGAATGTTGAAGTGATCGGATCCACTTGAAGAGAGACACACCGGTGAAAAAGGATTGACAAAACAATCTTGATGATCAAGAAGGATTGGTATCCACATAGGAATATGAGAACACCACTTAGGAAAGGTATGGAATCAACTCTTGACTTCAAAGCAACTCGAATACCACAACTCAAAAACAAAACAAAGGATTGGCTTGCAAAATAAGACAGAACAAACATATGATAGAGATTTCGTCCGAAGTTTTCGTGGTGGGACCTACATGGGCTCGATCGTACAACACCATCATGTACAAGGCAGTGCACATGAAATACGAAGCGTCCCCGAGTCAGCATAGCCAAGGACTCTTTAAGACACAGTGAGACCACTGTAAAACCGACTGTGAATAGGCGGACCACTAGACGTCGAACCCCAATATCATATCATACATCTGTCGGAAAGATATCCTAAGAGCTACTTGAATTCCCACTTATAAACTTCCAAAAAATTTCCGGTTATGCAATCAGGTGTTGGGGATACAGGGGAAGCATAATATCTCACCCAAAACTAACAAATCCTACATCCAGCTGTATCCATCCTTCAACACATAACCAAGAAACCTTCGGAAATCATCTACCTCAACCTTCAAAAAGCATCCATTATACAAGTTATGGCAATACTCTCGAACTCCCGCCCCAGTACTGGGTGGCGTCGAGGTTATCTCACCAACAACTGCATAAAAGAGATTTTCAATGTTGGTGAACTAAACTCAGGTATTCCAGAACTGCAACGATAAAATTGTGACGACAACACCTCGGAGCTCAACTCCCCGGGACACTGCCACAACCCCTAAATGATAAGAGGCACCAAGAACAATGTTCTCGTCACAAATCGATCGGAACGATTCCAAGATACCCGCGTGATGCTAAATTTTTTTTAGTGAAATTTGAGAAGAGAAGATTCAAAACTCCACGTCAGGATGCCTTACCAGAGCGATGAAGGGACTGGGGAGTAAAAAGAATTCCTAACTCCCCGATATATAATTCCTAAATGACTCAAAACATTTTTCTAGACTCAACAACGGCTGCTAATTCGATCAAGCAGTGGGGGCTCCTAAGGTCGGGGAAGGCTCTGATACCAACTTGTAACGCCCTCGATGCGGCTATATCTCCCACGTGTCGAAGCACGACTTAGAGGCATAACCGCATTGAAAGCAATGTCGCAAGTGAGGTAGTCTTCACACAACCCATGTAATACATAAGGGAAAAGATACATAGTTGGCTTACAATCGCCACTTCACACAATACATGAATAAAGCATTACATCAACCGGATACAATCAAGGTCCGTCTACGGAACCAAAATAAAAGAAGAACCCCAAATGCGACAAGGTCCCCGATCGACCCCAACTGGGCTCCACTACTGATCAACTAGAACGAAACAACACAAAGGACAAGATCTTCATCGAGCTCCTCCTGAGCTTGGTTGCGTCATCTGCACGGACTCATCGGCACCTGCAAGCTGGTTTTGGAAGTAACTGTGAGCCACGGGGACTCAGCAATCTCGCACCCTCGCGATCAAGACTATTTAAGCTTATGGGTAAGGTAAAGGTATGAGGTGGAGCTGCAGCGAGTGACTAGCATATATGGTGGCTAACATATGCAAATGAGAGCGAGAAGAGAAGGCAAAGCACGATCGAGAAACTATGATCAAGAAGTAATCCTAGAACAACCTACGTCAAGCATTACCCCAACACCGTGGTCACTTCCCGGACTTCGCCGGAAAGAGACCATAACGGTTACACACGCGGTTGATGCATTTTAATTAAGGTCAACTTCAGGTTTTCTACCACCGGACGTTAACAAATTCCCATCTGCCCATAACCGCGGGCATGGCTTTCGAAAGTTCAAATCCCTGCAGGGGTGTCCCAACTTAGCCCATGAAAAGCTCTCATGGTCAACGAAGGATATTCCTTCTAGCGGGAAGACCCGATCAGACTCGGAATCCTGGTTACAAGACATTCCGACAATGGTAAAACAAGTCCAGCAAGACCACCCGCTGTGCTGACAAATCCCGATAGGAGATGCACATATCTCGTTCTCAGGGCACACCGGATAAGCTAAGCGTACAGGAGCCCACGTAACCCAAGTTGCCAAGGGATGGCCCTGCACGGTGCTCTGGGTTGGACCAACACTCAGAGGAGCACTAGCCCAGGGGTTTAAATAAAGAAGACCCTTGAGTCTGCAGAACCCAAGGGAAAGAAAAGGCTAGGTGGCGAATGGTAAAACCAATGTTGGGCCTTGCTGGACGAGTATTATTCAAGGCGAACTGTCAAGGGGTTCCCATTATAACCCAACCGCGTAAGGAACGCAAAATCCAGGAACATAACACCGATATGACGGAAACTAGGGCGGCAAGAGTGGAACAAAACACCAGGCATAAGGCCGAGCCTTCCACCCTTTACCAAGTATATAGATGCATTAATTAAATAAGAGATATTGTGATATCCCAACAAGTAAGCAATGTTCCAACAAGGAACGATCTCCATATTCCAACAAGGAACAAACTTCAATCTTCACCTGCAACTAACAACGCTATAAGAGGGGTTGAGAAAAGCGGTAACATAGACAATCAACGGTTTGCTAGGACAAGGTGGGTTAGAGGCTTGGTTCAACAATATGGGAGGCATGACAAGCAAGTGGTAGGCATCATAGCATAGGCATAGAAAAAGAGTGAGCATCTAGCAAGCAAAGATAGAAGTGATTTCGAGGGTATGATCATCTTGCCTGAGATCCCGCAAGGAAGAAGAACGAGTCCATGAAGGAGACAAATGGACGAAGTCGAACGAATCCTCACAACACGACATTATCGGAACCAACCCGAAGAAGCAACACCGGAAAGGAGCACACAACATAGTAAACAACCAACACATAATCATGGCATGATGCACAATCAAGTATGGTGCATGTCCGGTTTAAAGAGGCATGGCATGGCAAAATGCACAAGCAACCCTACAAATTAAGTGGAGCTCAATATGCAACGAGTTGCATATTGACGAAACACCACGACAAGTTATTTAGTTCGATCTCGTTTATGTACCCAACAATATTAAATGTTGTAAAACATGGCAAGAGGGTGAAGCAAAAAAAACTACCTATCTAGGCAAGTTTAAATGAGGCCGGAAACAACGAACAACAATTCCGGTAAATCCCCATGTGCATATATTAGGTTTGGTCCTGTTCTGCCCTAAACCATATTTTATAGTTATTAAACATGCAAGATGATGCCACCATGTTAAACTTGGCAAAATTCTACCCCATTTACATATAAAGTTTGTTAAAAACGAAGCTACGGTTATTTAGTTATGAATTAAACCATTTTAGCATGGCATATGGACAAAGTTACACAAACATCATTTTGAACATTTTAAACATGGGTGAATATGACATATTATGAAACTATATAAAATTCTAAGCATTTTACATATTTAAAATATTTTAATCCGAAGCACGGTTCAAGAGTTATTAATGCATGAACATGGAGGCGTAATCTATAAATATGCAGTACTCTGGATAATAGACAAATACACAGATCTGGAAAAAAACCACACTGGGCCGAATCTGCTGGCTGGCCCAACAATGCACAAGGGAGGCTGGGCGCGTCCTCACCTCGCTGGGCCGGATCTGGCCAGCGGCTGGGCCTCACCGCGCGGTTCAGTGGAGGTGGGCTTGCGGGCAGGCCTTATCGCATCCTTGGGCTAGCAGGCCCGATCGTAGATGGGCCGGTTGACGCCAGAGCCCCAGATCGAGGGCGTGATGCGTTTCGTGAAGCAGTGGATCGAGCGGGCTGGAGGTCAACGCGCGGGCGAGGGAACTTGTTGCTGGTCGTCGTCGTTCCCACACGCAGAAGCAGAGGCCAGCGACGAGGACTTGGCGCACAGCGGAGCGACGGACTTGACGCACAGAGGAGGCTAGCGGGAGCAAGAGCAGCTCGGCGTGGGACTTGGCAAGGGGTGACCTGCGGGGCTTCGCCGGCGTCTGCACTCGCGGCAAAAGGGAGGCCGGCGGAACTTGTCGCATCAGGACCGGCCGGAGGAGGAACTTGGCGCACAGGGCTACACGGGAGGGCGGACGAAGACCAGACTTGGATGACGGAATCCAACAGAGGGGCCGAATTTGGGGCGCGGAGGCGAGGTTCCATGGCGGCGGAGCTCCATCCCGTGGCCATGGTGAGGCCCTTGTTCGTCCTGAAGAAAGAGAGACCGCGAGGTGAGGTGCTAGAGAGAGAGAGAGAGTAACGGTAGAGAGAGAAATGGAGGCGAGATCGGCCTGGCAGGGGTGGTCTCCGACGAGGCTGGCCGGCGACAAGATAAGGCGGAGGCGCTCGGGAGGAGCTCGTCTCCCTGGTCGATGAAGGAGAGCGAGGAGGGAGAGGATTGATGGGCTTGGGTGGATCGAGGGGAAGCAGAGGCTGGCGCTGGTTGGCTGGATTGGATCGGGGGGAAAAGAAGCTGGTTGGTGGAAGGATCCCGAGGGGGATTTGGTGGAATGGCGGCGGCGACTGGGAGGATGGGACATCTCTCCTCAAATTTAGGGTTGGACTATATATACATTAAGTGGATTAGGTTAGGGGCTACCTCATCCCTACGATCGTAATCGGACGGTCGCGAATAAAATAGTTAGGGAGCCTAATTAACAAAACAGAGATGTTTTGTAGTTGTTTGGGGATGTTCCGGACCCATCGGTGACGATCGCTCGGGTCGGGTCCGGGACAATTTCGGACGCGCACGTGAGGGGTTCGATGCACTGTGCAGAGAGGGTTTCAGACCGTGCGGTCGCATCCGACAACTCCGGAAGCGAAGAGGGGAAGGATGATGGACTAGGTGGGCTGTGGCGAGACTGCGAGGGGGAGAAGAGAGAGAAAGGGCCCGGCATCTGTTTCTGGAGACCGAAAACGTCCGACGTTAGACTGACTATAATGTCGCTATAGTTATCCGTTGGGGCGTCAAACAAACTCCGAATGCGATGAAACTTGACAGGCGGTCTATCTACACTATAATAAGACCACACGCCAACTTTCAACCCATTCCGAGAACATTTTCTGGCCACTTATAAAATACTATTTCGGACATGCCGCGGGCGCGTGCAAGTGTGGTTCGGCTCAGAACGGACAACGGGCGGGACGAGGAGGCTGGGACAGATGCAAGTTTTTAAAACAAGATGATGCAATGCACATGATGACATGACAAGATGCAACACGCAAGAGAATGACATGACAACGATAGTGAATAACTGGCAGACACCTAGCGCAACGGCCTCGGGGCGTTACACTAGAGAATCTGAGAGCGTCTCATTAAGATCTTCAAAAAGAGAACGATTCACTTCGTGCTCAACAGACCAGTTCCGCTCAGGAAGACTTTGGGCCACCTTGTTTGAAATGTCTTGAGCGTGATAATGCTGTCTCTGTTGCTGAATGTTCTACTGCTACTAATGTTGCAATATCTTGAACTGCTGATGTGGTGAGTAACCCCTCTTCTGAGGATACCACTACTATTGCTGATGAAAATGCTAGGTTGAAGACATTGCTTGAAACAGGCATGTACAAAAGCCTCAAAGGGCATCAGACACTATGTGAAGTCCTCAAGAAACAGATTTTGAACCGAAACCCAAGGAAAGAGGGTGTTGGATTCGATAGGAAAATAAATGCCGATTGTTCGTACTGGAAGCCTAAGCAGTACCCCAAAACCACATGGGTTGCTGCAAAGGGCCCTTCGGTGGACCCATCTACCTTATCTGGCTTCACTTGTGGTAATCCCATTATCATTGATGAATCCTTTGATGCCAATTATAAGATGTTTAAGAATCACAATGGTGAAGTGTTTGCCAGGTTTATTGGTACTAATTGCAGGAATGGGCCACCTTTGAAGAAGATCTGGGTTCCCAAAAGTTGTCTTGAGAAGCTTCCCGTGAATGTCATCATGACACCACATGGGAAGAAGACAAACCCCAAACCAAAGGCTTCATATGTCTCAAAGGCTTCATACAGACAAAGGACCACACAAGGTCACCCTAACACCAATGTTTTGCAGGGAAACCATACTCATACTTATGAATATGAGCGTGTTTCTTCAAACCGCTATGTTCATAAAACAAACAACTTTTATGCTTATTCTTATGAGTATTATTTACCTCCTACAAGGCTATTTGCCAGGTCTCCAAAGCCAAAGTTCTCAGATGATGCACTTAGACTCATTGCTTCTAAGCCACCCTTGAAGATGTGGGTGGTTAAGAAGAATTAACTTTCTTTTGCAGGGAAAGGTCTCCAGCCAGAAATCAAAGGCTTCTGGCGCTAATGCTGGGGACATAAAACATCTTGTGGGATGCAAGATAAAATTCCAAAATGGTCTTATTATGTATTCCATCCCAGGGTTTCCTGACAAACATCCTATCTACCCTAACAAGGATCTGAACTTTGATAATATGCTTATTCGCTACATGTTTGTGCTTCACAATACTCTTGGTGAAGCCTATCCCTCTAACTGCATTGTAGGGTATGGCTCCGAAGGCAACTCGGTGGATTATGGATAGTGGATGCACTAACCACATGACTGGTGATGAAAGTCTTCTTATGGAGGCAACCCTATGACCGTGTGACAAAAGTCACATCACGTTTGCTGACACTAGTAAAAGCAAGGTATTGGGCCCAGGTAGAGTTGCAATCTCAAAGGATCAACACATGGATAAAGTGATGCTTGTTGAATCCCTTGGATTCAACTTAATGTCTGTCTCAATGCTTTGTGATCTGAACATGATTGTGATATTTGGAAAATACCGTTGCCTTGTGCTTATGGAATATGACAAATCTCTAGTCTTCGAAAGCTATCGAAGAGATGATCTGTATATGGTAGATTTCTGCACAGGACCACACCTGGCCGTATGTCTTCTAGCAAAAGCTTCAGAGTGCTGGCTCTGGCATCGGAAGCTAGGACATGAGGGCATGAGGAACTTGCACACTCTCATGAAGAAGAAGCTGAAAGTGCTAGTTATCGACTAGATGGGGTGAATAGGAGATTTTTATGAAAGTCTTCAAAACATGAGGTCTTTGAAGACAAACAGTAGAAATGAACCTATTGATATGCAGCAGAAGGAAGACTACACTAGACATGCGATAGTCAAGTAAGCAATGAAGTGAAAGCACGAAGACTATCAACAGCTAGGTAGTATGGATCAGGATGGAAGACAGTATGAAGCAAAACAGTAACCAGTCCTCACTCAATGAAGTCAATCAGATCAGACAAGCATGCAATGACTTCACGAAGACAAACTGTAAAATAAAGGGAAGTGAAGGATATAACTATTTTCTTGGTGAAGACAAGGATTTGGTAGACCAGTTCCAGTTGCTGTGACAACTGTAGCTCTGGTTAGGGAGGCTGAGATTTAACTCACAAGACCGCGTCTTCACCTTATTCCCCTTGAGCTAAGGACACCTAGTCCTCGTCCAATCACTCTGGTAGACTTCCAAACCTTCACATACTTCGTTCATTGGCAATCCACAATGGCTCTTGGATGCTCAGAATGCGACGCCTAACCGACTGGAGGATTCACAGTCCTCAAGTGTAACAAGTATTCAGGTCACCCGGACAAAAAGACTTTAGTGAAGCCTAACACTCTTTGGCTTTGGGTGTTTTGGGCTTTGTCCTCGCAAGGATATCTCTCTCAAATGCTTCGGAGGCGGGTTGCTCTCAGACGACAAAAGTGGTGCACTAACTCTGAGAAACCACAAATTTATGGTGTAGGGAGTGGGCTATTTATAGCCAGGAGGCAACCCGACCTGATTTGTCCAAAATGACCCTGGGTCACTAAGGAACTGACATGTGTCCAACGGTTGGATTTCAAACACACGCGGCAGCTTGACTTGGGCTACAAGTAAAGCTGACTCTTCGAGCTCTGGATAAGATTTGCTCTCATTGTCTTCGCTCGAAGACATAGGATTTTGGTTGAGCATCACTTCAGTCACTCTCACTTTGTTCACTTGGACCCCACTTAACAGTACAGTGGTTCCTATGACTCAACAAAGAAGAAAAGGAAACTACGAAACAACTATGTCTTCGCACTCCATAGTCTTCACATGAATGTCTTGTCATGTCATAATCTTCACTTTGAATGTCTTCACAAACTACCATTGTCTTCAATGTCTTCACACATTTTTAGGGGTCATCTCTGGTAGGTAAACCGAATCAATAAGGGACTACTACCTGTGTTACCCTGCAATTCTCACAAACACATTAGTCCCTCAACGAAGTTTGTCGTCAATACTGCAAAACCAACTAGGGGTGGCACTAGATGCACTTACAATCTCCTCCTTTTTGGTGATTGATGACAAACTGGTTGAAGTTTCAACGGGGATAAAAGTATGTGAGAGTTAAGGATAAAGGCATTGTCTTCATAAGTTGCAAAAGTCTCCCCCTCAAGATGTGCATATAAGTAGTTTGATTTTGTATGCAAATGCACATGGCAAGTTTTACTTTGTGGAGATCCTCTTCAACTTACGAAGACAATTCATCATGCATATATAAGAGTAACAAAGATAATGACACACACAATGAAAAATGGGCGTCTACAAAATGACTTGATGCGGAATTTATCATCGCATCACAAAGTAGCAGCAAAACGTAGCAGACGGCCATCAAGTTTAAGTGTTACAACTCAAAGGCTAAATAGTTTAAAAAATGAGAGTTGTAAGAACTTAGCAAAAATAATGCAACCACCCATATGGACCCGCTTGAAGACTATCAACCTGATATGCTTCTCCCCCTTTTGTCAGTAATGACCAAAAAGGTTTGAAGACATAGAGGATCTACTCGTTCCCAGCTGGAGTAGAATATGGAGCAGGGTCGCCGTTGGAGTTTGGTGGTGCAGATGGGCGTGATGCAGTATCGTCAAGCAGTGCAGCCAAGGTTGGTGAAGTGGCGTCATCTTCTTCATCGACGACTCTCGCAACAACAGTTGCAGCCGAAGATGAATGCTCAGAATCTTCGATAGAGGGAGTGCGACGCCAGCTTGCATTTTGAGGAGGCCCGGAGTCAAACTTGAAGTTCTCGGTGAAGCCATCTTCGTAAAGATCTTCTTTAGGACAGAGCATTGTGAGGCTCTTTGAGGACCGCCTACAGGCTTCATGTGCAACTAACGAGTTCTTGGTGGCCAAGTTGCGAATTCGTTTGACATCCACCAAGAGACTCTGCATCTGACCCTTCAGCTAGTCGTGATGCCTATCCTGCTTCTTATGTAAAGCCACCAAAAGCTCACGGTCATTGAGGACTCGATGATGCTTATGGGGCCTTTGAGCAATTGTGCTTGCAGTGGCTTCAGTGTTGGCGTGGTGCAGAAAGCGCATGTTGCCATCCAGTGGGTATGCAAGAGTTGCAACATTGGGCACATGGATTCCTTTGATTGGCTGCGTGGAGCTTTGAAATTCAGCACTCTGAAGATGGAGTGGCTTCTTGGTAGGCCAGGGGTAGATGGCTTCAATGGACATATCAACTTCAGGCAGAAAGACAATGTGGTTGCGCGATGAAGGCTGATAGTCAATGGTGGAATGAAGCTTAATCAGGCGCATCACCCATGGAGCATAGAATTTCAGACCAAACAGATCAATCCTAGAAGCAGCAAGTTGTCTGATGAAGAAATCCTGAGTGTTGAATCTGATTCCACTTATAATATAGAATACCAAAGTCTTCATAGCGCCTTCAAGTTTAGCTTTAGAAGAATTTCCTTTGATGGGCCAGAGAGTACACCTCTGAATGTGGTATACTGTGCATGGAAAGTACTCTAGGTCCTTGACAAAGAACTCCTTTGGGTATTCAGTGTCTTGTGGCAGTGGCTTCATCATACTAAGTATTTGGCTCATATTGGGCTCAGGCTTCTGAAAAATGCTCTGCAACTCATTCTGATGAAGATGACAACCAGGTTCGTACAACTCACCTGGAGTGGGCACGGAACTAAGCTCGATGATATCTTGAGCTTTAGCTTCATGATGAACATCACCTGTCATCCACTCAAGGACCCAAGTCTTCGGATCCCTGTTGTAGCCTTGAATGTCTAGAGTGGCATAGAACTATAGCAAAAGCTCTTCATTCCAGTGCTCCTTCTCGGTCACAAAGGGGAGAAGACCAACATCCCTAAAGCAGTCAAGAGCCTCTTCAAGACATGGTAGCCCAGCCATAGCTTCACATTCGAGACGCTTGTGCGGAAAAATCCGGTCTTGATTGTACATGATGAAAGAATAGTAGCTTCGCTGAAGATGGCTCCAAAATCTGTCAGAGGTGATCTTTGGCTTAGTGTACGGGTTCTTGGCGCTATCAAAGAAAGTATTATGCTCTCTAAAGCTGAGCATGCTGAAAGAACCCTGAGTTGTGACAGCACTAGGAAGCCTTGGCAGACACGGCTTTGGCTTCTGAACTTGAGGCCTCTGCTCCACATGATAGTCGTACTGTGGCCGGGGAGCAGTGGGTGGAACCAAAATTGGCCATCCGACAGTCACCAATTTGCCACAATTGAACGCATGTTCCATAGTGTGTGGCCTTGGAGGAGGAATGACGCCATCATAAGTGATTGGCGTCACAGTTGTGTCAGCATTCACATTGGCTTCAGGCTCCACATTGTCTTCAGCCATGACAGAGTCATTGGCTTCAGTAGCGTAGTTGGTGGCAGCCTCAGTGTTTCCATCCTCCATCGGTTCAATGAATGGACGGTCAGGCACGATCACATTCTCTCCAAGAATGACAGGATCACTTGCACGGGGTGTGGCTTCTCTTTCTTCTTTGGCTGATGCAGCCGAAATGTCTTCAGCAGTCTTGGCTTCAGAATCAAAGGCAGTCGCAGAAGGAGTGGCTTCAAGAAACACTTGACGTGCTACTGAGCTCATGTGTTGCACGTCTTCTTATGGATGCTCAACATGGATACCTATGGCTTGAGGCCCTCGCGAAGCCTTCGAACGTTGGAGACGCCTTTGGAGAAGGAGTGGTCTGTTCCATGTAGTCTTCATCATGAAGTACTAAAGACATAACTTGAGCAGGCGGAGTATGTGGTGTCTCATCTTGCACTGGGGTATCTTGTTGTCAGCGCTCGGACCATGAGTCATCTTGAACAATTAGCGTCAATGGATGATCAATGCTAATAAGTTCACTGCTCGTTGGAGCAGGCGATGATACCGATTGGGGCTCAAGGTGAGGAAGGAGTTCATCATCATGCACATTGTCTTCATGACCAATGTCTTCAGCTACGTTGGGGTCAACTGCTGGAACTTGTTCACTTTCTGGAGCCTCTGTGGAAGCAGGCTCATGTATCACAAGGCGGCATTCTTGGTTGGTTGAAGCAGGCATAACAACTGAGATAGGTTCAACGATGAGGGGCTCTGGGGCAGAAGCACACTCTTTCTTTGAAGACTTTGAAGCCTTTGTCTTCAATTTCTTCTTGGAGGGAGCATCATCAGAGGTGTCCTTGAGTTTCCTCTTCCTGGCTTCGGCCTTGGCTTGCTGTGTCTTCTTCATTTCTGAAGCTGCTGAGGGGACCTTTGGCTTCGAGCCAATCATGCTGGTAGGGAAGACTATGCTTGGTCATTCCTGCCATCGAGTTTCAGGTTGGGCTTCAACAAACTTCTTCTTTTGCTTGGCCGCCATCCTGGGGTCGATGCCAGGACGCCCAAGAGCCTTGCGCTTCTTAGCTGCATTATGTGCTTAAACACATTTATGCGCATAGTACTTCATGCGCTCACGTGACCCTTTGGGTTCTTCACACTTCTTGTGGAACTCTGCCTTGAGATCATGCAACATCTTCTTGAAAATTTGCACATCAGCCACACTGAGCTTGGCCATGTGCTTCTTGAAATGCGCCTTCTCATGGTCAATCTTGTTCTTGAGCTCGACGATTTTCTGATCTAAGGCCAATTCATTTGCAATGGCTCCATGGAATGTGACACTGATGTCAACGGGCATCTGCAGGTCATCAATACTGATGCTTTGGTCGTCGAACCATTCATCAATGAAGTTGTTCAAAATATCAACATCAAAGAGGGGCAGGTCATTGAAGATCTCCGCCTCTTGTTTGCTCTTGATCAACATCTCTAGAGCTTCATCACCAAGATCTTCATGACTGGACAAATCAATGGTGTCTTCCTCGTTGCACAAAACGACAGCAGGAGTCAGGTCATGCCTAGAAATCTTCTTGGACTTCTTGGTCTTCTTGGTCCTCTTGGAGACACGAGACAAGTCTTCAGAATGCACACAGGTTTTAGGAGGTGCAGTATTCAATGGCTTCACAATCGAAGAAGTTGGTGCAGCAGAGGGCTTTGAAGCTTTTGACTTCTTCTTCTTCTTCTTCTTCTTCTTCTTCTGTTTTGGTGGCGCTGGGGACTGTAAGTGCATCTAGTGCCACCCCTAGTTGGTTTTGGAGTATTGACGACAAACCTAGTTGAGGGACTAATGTGTTTGTGAGAATTGCAGGATAACACACGTAGAAGTCCCTCATGATTTGGTTTTACTACCAGAGATGACCCCTAAAAATGTATGAAGACATTGAAGTCAAAGATGGTATATGAAGATATTCACATTGAAGACTATGACAAGAGAAGACACGATATGAAGCCTATGGAGCTCGAAGACTTAGATCTTTCGTAGTTCTTTTTATTTTGTGTTGAGTCATAGGAACCACCGTACTGTTAAGTGGGGTCCAAGAGAACCAGTCAAAATGACTGAAGTGATGCCTAAACCAAAAACCTATGTCTTCGAGTGAAGACTATGAGAGTGAATCTTGTCCAGAGTCGGACAAGTCAGCTTTGCTTGTAGCCCAAGTAAAGTTGCCGTGTGAGTTTGAAATCTGATCGTTGGAACACGTGTCAGTTCCTTAGTGACCCAGGGTCATTTCGGACAAATCAGGTCGGGTTGCAAAGTGGCTATAAATAGCCCACCCCCTACAACCATAAATGGTTGGCTGCTCAGATTGAGAGTACGGCTTTTGTCGTTTGAGAGCAACCCACCTCGAAGCCTTTGAGAGAGAATTCCTTGCGAGGATAAAAGCCCTAACCACCAGAGCCAGAGAGAATTGGGCATCACTTAAGTCTTCTTGTCTGTGTGATCTGAAGACTTATTACACTTGAGGACTGTGCATCCTCCGGCCGGTTAGGCGTCGCGTTCTGAGATTCCAAGAGACATTGTGGATTGCCAGTGAACGAAGTCTGTGAAGGTTTGGGAGTCTACCTTGAAGACTTACCAGAGTGATTGGGCGAGGTCTATGTGACCTTAGCTCAAGGAGAATACGGTGAAGACTGGGTGTCCTGAGCTGCTTGTTCAGGACTGGGTGTCCGGGACTGTGTGTCCTAAGGTTTAAATACCTAGCCGCTCCAACCAGACGTACAGTTGTCACAGCAACTGGAACTGGTTCAACATATCATTGTCTTCAACGACTCACTGGTTTCATCTTCACTTCACGTTACTTACTGTTACTCCTTGTGAAGTCATTGTATGTTTGCTCTATTATTTGTCTTCACTGAGTGACTACGTGTTCTGTTTGACTTCACAATATCTTCCTACCTGATCCTTACTACCTAGCTGCTATTAGTCTTTGTGCTTTCACTTCATTGAATACTTGACTATGGTTTGCCTAGTGTAGTCTACCTTCCGCTGCATGGTAATAGGTTCAATTTTATTGTTTGTCTTCAAAACTCCCATGTTCTGAAGACTTTCATAAAAATCGCCTATTCACCCCCCCTCTAGTCGATATAACGCACTTTCAATTGGTATCAGAGCAAGGTGCTCCCTTGTTCTGTGTGATTTGGTTTAACCACCTGGAGTTTTAGCTATGTCGACTGCAAGGATAATTAAAGTCTCCGCTGCGTGCCCCGTCTTCGATGGAACTGAATATCCCTACTGGAAGAATAAGATGCGCATGCATCTTGAAGCCATTGACGTTGACCTATGGTATGTCGTCAAGAACGGCGTTCCCAAGGCTGGAGAAGGTGTCACTGCTGCTGATGTCAAGAAATTCGTTCAACTGGACTCTACTGCCAAGAATATCATCTGTGGTCATCTGACCAAAGGACAGTATGGCCGTGTGAGTGCTTTGAAGACATCCAAGCTGGTCTGGGACTAGCTCTCCAAGGTCAATGAAGGCATCTCAACCCAGAGAGATCAGAGAATCAGTGTCCTTCGCAACCTCTTCAATCGCTTCAAGCGAAATGACAATGAGAATGTCCAACACACATTTGACCGACTCACTGACATCACAAATGAGCTTCAAGCCCTCGGCGCCACTAAGATTACCAAACACGAAGTCGTCAAGACGCTGCTGAGATCACTTGATAGTTCGTTTGACATCCTGGCCCTGATGATTCAAGAACGTCCTGATTTCAAGACACTCGATCCGTCTGACATACTTGAGAGGCTCAACACACATGAGTTTCAGCTTTCGTAGAAAAGAGATATCTACGGTCCAAACTATGGGCGAACTCGTGCCTTGAAGGCAAAAGCTGTCTCCTCATCTGAAGAAGAATCTGACAACAGTTCTGATGATCCTGAAGACATTGGAAGGGAACTTGCTATGCTTGTCAAGAAGTTCCAAAAATTCACCAAGAAGAAAGGCTTCAGAAAGTCTTCCCGATCAAGTTCAAGGAATGATGAAGCTCCTGCTCATGACTACAAGAGGAAAACATGTCACTAGTGCAAGAAACTTGGCCACTTCATCTCTGAGTGTCCACAGTGGGACAATGAGAACAAAAAGAAGAAGAAGAGCAAGGAATATGACTCTGACGACAAGAAAAAGAAGAAGAAATACTCAAAGTCTTCTTCCAAGTCTTCCTCAAAGTCTTCATCACACAAGAAGAGCTCATCTGGCAAGGCACGTGCATTTGTTGGCAAGGAAATGGATTCAGAGGAGGAGTCTGCTTCTGAGGAGGCGGAGGTGGAGTCTGAGGAGGAATCCGACTCAGGCGTCGCAAGTCTGGCTACAGCATACGTTGCCAAGTCCATCTTCAACACTGAAGACAATGACTTCATCACTGACACCGATGCAAATGACAAGGACTACTCCGCTTCTACCTACTGCTTCATGGCACGCGGTGCCAAGGTAAACACACACACTACTCACTATCAAACATCTAGTGACGATGACTCTGATTGTGGTTCAAAACCTAGCTACAAAAAACTTGCTAAAATTGCAACTGAACAACAGAAAGCTATGGAACATATTCAAAAACTGTTAGACAGAAGCGATGATCTGTTAGGTGCTGAAATGACTCGATCTGAATCCTTAATTGAAGACATAAAAAATCTTCACGTTAAGTATCAAGAACTTGAAAGTCGTCATGAAACTCTCTCAACAACTCATGAAAAGCTTTCCTATGATTATCTTCAAAGGAAGCGGGATCTTGAGAAATTGAGAGCGGTTCATGAAGATCTTCAAACGGAAAACGAGTCACTTCGCGCCAAACAGATCAGTCCTGCTCAGGAAGGATTTGAACCACCATGTCTTAAATGCATTGAGCATGATAATGCTACTTCTGTTGCTGAATGTTCTACTGCTACTGCTGTTGCAATATCTTCAACTGTTGATGTGGTAGCTAACCCCTCTGCTGAGGATACCACCGCTATTGCTGATGAGAATGCTAGGTTGAAGACATTGCTTGAAACAGGGATGTACAAAAGTCTTCAAGGGCATCAGACACTATGTGATGTCCTCAAAAAGCAGATTCTGAACCGAAACCCTAGGAAAGAGGGTGTTGGGTTCGTAAGGAAAATGAATGCAGATGGCTCTTACTGGAAACCTGAGCAGTACCCCAAAACCATGTGGGTTGCTGCAAAGGAACCTTCAGCAGATCCATCCAATCTAACTGGCTTCACTTGTGCTAACCCCATTATCATTGATGAATCCTTTGATGCAAACTATATACTGTTTAAGAATCAGAATGGTGAAGTGTTTGCCAGGTACATTAGTACTAACTGCAGGAATGGACCGCCTATGAAGAAGATCTGGGTTCCGAAAAGGTGTCTGGAAAATCTTCCTGTGAATGTCTTCATGACACCTCACTTGAAGAAGACAAACCTCAGACCAAAGGCTTCATATGGTCCAAAGGCTTCATACAAACAGAGGACTCACCTGAGTCGCACTAACGCAAATGTTTTGCAGGGAAACCATACTCAGGCATATGAATATGAGAGCGGTTCATCAAACCTCCATGTTCATAAGACCAAGAACTATTCTGCTTATTCTTATGAGTACTATTGTCCGCCTGCAAGACTGTTTGCTAAGGCTTCAAAGCCAAAATTCTCAGATGCTACATTAGACTTATTGCTTCTAAGCCACCCTTGAAGATGTGGGTGGTTAAGAAGGCTTAACTTTCTTTTGCAGGGAAAGGTCTCCAGCAGAAAACCAAAATCGTCTGACGCTATTGCTGGGGACCTTAAACATCTTGTAGGGCGCAAGATCAAATGCCCAAATGGTCTTACTATGTACTTCGTACCTGAATCGCTTGCTAATCTCCCTATTAGTCCTAACCTGGATCTAAGCTTTCATAACCCACTGGTTCGTCAAATGTTTTTGCTTCACAATGCTCTTGGTGAAGCCTATCCCCCTAACTGCACTGTAGGGTACGACACCAGCGTCTTCAGAATGGATTATTGACAATGGGTGTACAAATCACATGACTGGCAAAAGAAGTCTTCGTATGGACTCAACCTTGCGTCCATCCGACAAGAGCCACATCACATTTGCTGACACTGGTAAAAGTAAGGTATTGGGTCTAGGTAGAGTTGCAATCTCAAGGGATCAACACATGGATAAAGTCATACTTGTTGAATCCCTTGGCTTCAACTTAATGTCTGTCTCAATGCTTTGCGATTTGAACATGATCGTAATGTTTGGAAAATATCGTTGCCTTGTACTAATGGAATCTGACAAGTCTCTAGTGTTTGAAGGATATCGAAAAGATGATTTGTACGTGGTAGATTTCTCAACAGGGCCACAGCTTGCAGTATGTCTTCTAGCAAAGGCTTCAGAATGTTGGCTCTGGCATCGGAGGCTTGGACATGCTGGCATGAGGAACCTCCACACCCTTGCGAAGAAGAAGCATGTCATAGTCATCGAGGGCGTCAAGTTCAAGAAAGACCACTTATGCGGTGCCTGTGAAGCAGGGAAGATGACGAGGGCCAAACATCCCTCGAAGACAATCATGACCACTACTCGACCCTTCGAACTGCTTCACATGGATCTTTTTGGTCCCACTCATTACTCAACTCTAACTACTACTGCTTGCCTCTATGGCTTCGTTATTGTTGATGATTACTCTAGATATACTTGGGTGCACATAATCCTTTACAAGACTGAAGTGCAGGATGTCTTCAGACGCTTTGCCAATCGAGCTATGAACAATTTTGGCGCCAAGATAAAGCACATCAGAAGTGACAATGGCACTGAATTCAAGAACACTGGCCTTGATACATATCTTGACACCTTGGGCATCACACATGAATTCTTAGCCCCGTACACGCCACAGCAGAATGGCGTCGTCGAACGCAAGAACAGAACACTAATTGAGATGGCTAGAACGATGCTAGATGAATACAAGACCCCAAGAAAATTCTGGCCCGAAGCCATTGATACTGCATGCCATACAATCAATCGTGTTTATCTTCACAAGCTACTGAACAAGACATCTTATGAGCTCCTTACTGGCAAGAAGCCAAATGTCAGTTACTTCAGAGTATTTGGCGCAAGGTGCTGGATCAAGGACCCACATCACACCTCAAAATTTGCACCAAAAGCACATGAGGGTTTTATGCTTGGATATGGAAAGGATTCGAACTCCTACAGAGTCTTCAATCTCTTTCATTACAAAGTGGTTGAAACAGTGGATGTGCGGTTCGATGAGACCAACGGTTCACAAAGAGAGCAGCTGCCAAATGTGCTAGATGAAGTTTCATCCAGTGAATCAATCAAGCTAATGGGAACTGGAGAAATTATACCTTCTGAAGCTCATCCTGAAGAAGAACTTATCATTTCAGCACCTGATCAACATGAAGACAATGCACAGCCTGAAGATATTCCTTCCAACAACCACAATGAACAGCAAGAGCAAAGTCTTCGCCCTGTACATCCTCGCGTTGCCAATGAAGTGCAGATTGAAAGAATAATTGATAGCATCAATGCACCTGGTCCACTCACTCGTTCAAGGGCAACTCAGCTAGCAAATTTCTGTGGGCACTTCGCACTCGTCTCAATAGCAGAACCCAAGAAAGTTGAAGAAGCCTTCATGGAACCTGAATGGATTCAAGCTATGCAAGAAGAGCTTCAACAGTTTGAGCTGAATAATGTATGTGAACTGGTTAAGCGTCCTGATCCACGGAAACACAATATAATAGGCACCAAATGGATATACCGCAACAAGGAAGATGAGCATGGTCAAGTTGTCAGAAACAAAGCTCGTCTCGTTGCTCAAGGATATACTCAAGTGGAAGGCATTGACTTCGATGAAACATTTGCTCCTGTGGCTAGACTTGAAGCCATATGCATACTGCTGGCCTATGCAAATCATCATAACATACTTCTATATCAAATGGATGTGAAGAGTGCCTTTCTCAATGGCAAGATTGAAGAAGTGTATGTTGCACAACCACCTGGCTTTGAAAATCCAAAACATCCTGACATGGTATACAAGCTCAACAAGGCACTGTATGGCCTCAAACAAGCCCCTCGGGCCTGGTATGACACACTCAAATACTTCCTGAAGAGAAAAGGCTTCATACCTGGTTCCCTAGATCCCACTCTTTTCACGAAGACATATGATGGTGAACTGTTTGTGTGCCAAATATATGTGGATGACATTATCTTCGGCTGCACCAATCAGAAGTACAGTGAAGAGTTTGGATATATGATGCAAGAGCAATATCATATGTCCATGATGGGGGAGCTGAAGTTCTTCCTTGGTATTCAAATACGACAACAACGCAATGGCATCTTCATATCTCAAGAGAAGTATCTCAAAGATTGCCTGAAGAAGTTCGGTATGCAAGACTGCAAAGGCTTCACAACACCAATGCCAGCCAAACATCATCTGGGTCCTGACGACAATGGTAAAGAGTTCGATCAAAAGGTATACCACTCCATGATTGGTTCTTTACTTTATCTATGTGCATCTAGGCCAGATATTATGCTTAGTATTTGCATGTGTGCTCGATTTCAAGCGGCACCAAAGGAGTCGCATCACTTAGCTGTGAAGCGAATTCTTCGATATTTGGCTCACACCCAAACTCTAGGATTATGGTATCCAAAGGGCTCAGAGTTTGATCTAGTTGGATTCTCGGATGCTGATTATGCTGGTGACAAAGTTGATCGCAAGTCTACATCAGGCACATGTCACTTTCTGGGACGATCACTTGTATGTTGGTCTTCAAAGAAGCAGAACTGTGTATCTCCCTCCACTGCTGAATCTGAATACATTGCTGCTGGATCTTGCTGCGCTCAACTTCTGTGGATGAAGCAAACACTCAAGGACTATGGCATTCATCTGAAGCAAGTGCCACTTTCTTGCGACAACGAAAGCGCCATCAAGATTGCTAACAACCCAGTTCAGCACTCGAAGACAAAGCACATTGAAATTCATCATCACTTTCTCAGAGATCATGTTGTGAAGGAAGACATTGATATCATACATGTCAACACTGAAGAGCAATTGGTAGATATCTTCACCAAGCCCTTGGATGAGAAGAGGTTTTGCAAGTTACGGTGTGAGCTAAATATCCTGGAATCCTCAAATGTCCTGTGATCAGGCACACATCCTAACCCTTATGCATATTGATGACTTAGATGTGCAACACACGAAGTGAAGTATATCTTCAATCAATGAAGACATACATTCTAAGTGTGAATACATTAATGTGGAATTTGACTTCGGAGCGCCACGATAATTGTGCGCCGTGTCTGGGTCTAATACTTCCTATATGGTGGGTAACGCCACCACCAAACGTTCTATTTTGAAGTGTTTCACTCATGGCGTTACCTTGCAATGTCTTCACATGTGGTTTGGCTTCGATCTCAACATATTTTCATGATTATCTTCACTATGTTGATTATATATATATATATATATATATGCTAGTGTACTGTCCTCTACAGCATTCACTTATAGCTATGTCTTCGTGTTGAATCTTTTGAACTAAGTGAATGTGATCGGACCCTAACCTCTCTATGCTTTCTATCTCAAACTCTATCTCTCCAAGTCATATGCATTCTATTGAAACTGTCGAATGTCTTCTCTGCGTCCTTGTCAGCAGAAGATACAGAGACAACCATTAAGTCCGTTTTCAATGCTCATTCCTCCACATGAATTCCGGATAAGTAGGAACGACCACCCGACAATCTAGGCGTGCGTGGGACGTGGAACAAACCCCAAAATTCCGCATAATGGCCACGTGTTCCTCAAATGCGAATCTCCAGGGGCACCTGTGTAATAGCACAGTGCCGCCCCTGTGCCTATAAATACACACTCACAGCGGTCATTATCTCTTCTTCCACCCTCGCACGAACCCTAGCGCCACCGCTAGCTCTCGATGACGCCAGCGACGAAGCGTTTCGCTGCCGCAACCTCTTCGACGCCGTCTTCACGCCGACCGCAGACATCGTCCTCTCTGCCGTCGCCGTAGGTGTCCTCCGTCACCAAGTTAGGGCACGGAAGATCGAACTGCTCGGCCTCATCTCCCACTTCGTCTAGCAGTTCTCAGTGTGGTAAATAAAACTCCCTTTTTTACAGCACCGTTGATCCTATTGATCTGTCACTTTCTACCACAAGCAGTTTCTGTTCACACAAGCTAGATCTCTCTCATACTGCATCTCATAAACATGCCTAGTATATTCACTTGTGCTTCACAAAGTAGTTAGATTCCTCACTTGTACTGATCTGTGGATTCGTACAAATTTGGAACCAATTTCTTATCTATGAGTGAATGTCTTCGCACGATGAGGTCAATGTCTTCTAAACTGATTTATCTTCAAAATCTTCTGAGAATGCATATGACCTCTTCCCCTTCCCTCGCACCTTAATGCTGTCACAGGTACATGTCAGTGGGAGAATCCTTTGGTTCTCATAGTCTGCATTCATTTGCAGAACTCTTACAGCATCACATAAATTCTCCTGAAGCCAGTTCCTGTTGGTCCAGCAAACGAAAACCTTTGAAGCCTTTGAACGTCTTGAAGCCTTTCAAGTTAAAGTTTATGGCTTCAAAGAAAGCAACAAGGAAGGGTGGCAGAAAGCGTCGTGGTGAGACCTCCAGAGATCTGCCAGATGAACTCTCAGAAATGTACAAGACAGATCCTGAAGAGGATTACAGTCAGCGCAAGACCTGAATCCAATGGATTCGAAGATATTGGGCAGAACAATGGTTCAAATACAGATTTGTGACCCAGGAGTATGCTGAGAAAAACGCCATCAAGAGACCGTGGGGAGACATCCTATTCAAGAATCTTCTACCCAGGTCCAGAGATGAAGCCACTGCTCAAGGCTTCTATCCATGCATGGTCCGTGGACCACAGCCTGCTGATGCACACTCGTCGTCACTGCTATGGTGTCGTGACGACAATCTGTTCAAGTGCAACTTCCAGTTTGCTCAGAACTCAGCGAAGCAGAACAAGAAGACTTTTGGGTTAGACTTCAACCCTGGTCCCTCATCTCCAAGGGCATATGGCACACGACATGCAGAACCCAATGTCATCGGTCCTTTCGCCAACCTTGAAGGCCTCATCACCTACATCTTGGTTCAAGGGACTGCAGTGAATGAGCCTGCAGCTGACACTGAGTCTGATGACGCGCCTGCAGTGCCGAAGCCAAAGCAGTTGAAGAAGCCAAAAGCTTCAAAGCCGCCCCCTTCACCAAAAATCTCAAGGGCGAAGCCATTGGCAACTGCACCTCCTGAAGACAGTGTGCAATCTGAAGACTTATCATGCGTCTCAAGGCCCCAGAAGGCCAAGATGCCTCTGTCTCACACTGGCAAAGAGCTAACAGCTGCTGCCATTCTGCGCAACGACGACATTGATCTGTCAAGTGATGAAGATCTTGCAGATGACGCTCTTGAGCAACTCATCAAGAGCAAAGAAGAAGCAGAAATCTTCAATGATCTGCCTCTCTTTGATGTCACCATCATCCACAACTTCATTGACGAGTGGTTTGACACGCCAAACATCAGCTTTGAAGATCTGCAGCTAGCCATTGGCCTCAGTGTCGCCTTCCATGGCGCCATTGCTTCAGAACTTGCTATTGCCTAGCGCATTGTTGAGCTGAAGCAGAAGATTGACTATGAAAAGGCTCAGTTCAAGAAGCATATGGCCAAGCTCAGTGTGCAAGAAGTGAAGAACTTCAAGACAATGATGCATGAGCTCAAGGAAGCCTTTGTGAAGAAGCGTGCAGAAGCTCAGGGTTCGCATGAGCGCATGAAGACTCTGGCTGACAGATGTGTGCAAGCCTATAATGAGGCTGAGAAGCGCAAGGCGCTTGGGCGTCCTGGCATCGACCCCAGGATGGCCGCAAAGAAGAAGAAGAAGCCTGCTACGGCTGAATCTGATGCACCAAGGCAAGAAGAAGTTCCGATTGTCTTCCCAACAAGAATGACTGGCTCGAAGCCAAAGAGCCGGTCAACAGCTTCAGAGCTCAAGAAGACAAGAACTGCTGAGGCTGAAGCCAGGAAGAGGAAACACTCTGAAGACTCTCCTACTGCCCCCACCAAGAAAAAGCGAAAGACCAAGAAAGCTCGGGCTGCTCCCACAGAGCCCTTGATAGTTGAACCCATTTCTGTGGTTCATCCTGATGCAGAACGTCAACTGACAGTTCATGAGCCTGCTTCCACAGAGGCTCCTGAAGCTAAAGACATTCCAGCAGCTGATCCCATCGCTGCTGAAGACATTGGTCATCATGACAATGTAGAAGATGATGCAGTCCTTCCTCAGTTAGAAAACAACGAACTCATCAGCATTGGTCGTCCACTGACGCCAATTGCACAGGATGCTTCATGGGCGGATCGCCCACAAGAGGAAGAAGACTATGAGGCCCAGCCCACTCCAACTCCACAGGCATCGTCTGCGTTCCGCAGGCTTCGCAAAGGTCCAAGGCCTCAAGTCTCTGCTGAAGACATTCCGGCTGCATCAGCCGCAGAAGAAGAAGTACCATAAGATCCCACTCCCCTACTCCACCAAGAAGCAGTTCTCCAGGAGAACGTGCCTGTGACCGACCCTCCAGCTAGTCAAGTGGAGGATGAAAATCTTGAGGCTGCCACAACCAACAACGAAGCTAATGTGGAGCCCTCCCCAGCAAAAGTTTCAGAAGACAGCGAAGCCACTGATCCCACCACTTCTGTTCCTGAGTCTGCTGCCGATCCCCAATTCAATTATCATGTTGAGCAGAGGCCTCAGGTCCAGAAGCCAATCCCAAGACTGCCAAGGTTTCCAGGTCCTGCATCAGCACCTGGCTCCTTCAACATCAATGGCTTCAGGGCAGACAACACGTTCTTCAATAGCTCCAGGAACCCCTACTCAAGGGAAATGATATCATCTGATCGATTCTGGAGCTATCCTCAGCGAAGCTATTACTCTTGCATTCTTTACAACCAAGGTCGCATCTTCCCACACAAGCGCCTTGACGTTGAAGCTATAGCTGGTCTGCCCTGTCTAGAAGAAGCGTTGGATTGCTTCAAGCAAGTGGGTCTGCTGCAGTTTGTTACTGATGAAGAGCATTGGAATGAAGAGTTGCTGCTACAATTCTATGCCACACTTCACATCAAAGGGTACAACAGAGATCCGAAGACTTGGGTCCTGGAGTGGATGACTGGCAACGTTCATCATGAAGCCAATGCATTTGACATCATTGAGCTCACTGGCTTGCCCACTCCTGGCGATCTCTTCGAGCAAGGCTGTCAGCTGCATGCTGAAGCTATTGAGAGCATCTTTCAGCGGCCAGAACCTGATATGAGTCAAATGCTCAGCATGATGAAGCCATTGCCCCAAGATGCTGCGTATCCCACAGAGTTCTTTGTTGAAGACCTTGAGTACCTGCCCAGAACCATCTATCACATCATCAGTCAAACTCTCTGGCCTATCAAAGGGCACTCTCCAAATGCCAAGCTTCAGGGTGCAATGAAGACTTTGGTCTTCTATATACTTCATGGCAAATGCTTCAATGCACAGGACTTCTTCATACGCCAACTTGCTGCATCAGGCATTGATCTGTTTGGTTTGAAGTTCTACGCCCCTTGGGTCATGCGGCTGATCAAGCTACACTCCGCCATCTCTTATCAGCCCTCAGCCCGCAACCATCGGATCTTCTTGCCTGACGTGGACATGTCTACTGAAGCCATATATTCTGAGCCTGCCAAGCAACCTCTAAGTCTTCCGAATGCAGAACATCAGAGTTTTACACAGAACGTTGAAGGCGTTGAAGCACTTTCTCGGGTGTATCCTTTGGCTGGCACTACACGTGCACCACACCCTGCTTCCACTGAAGCCACTGACAGTGCCACTGCTCCAAGACCCAAGAAGCGCACTCGTGTTCTCAACGACCGAGAGCTTCTTGTGGCTCTACATCAGAAACAGGATAGGCATCATGACTAGCTGAAGCGTCAGATGAAAAGCCTCTGGGTGGATGTTAATCACAGTCAAAATCTTGCCACCAAGAATGCTTTTGTTGCCCATGAAACCTGTCGCCGCACATGGAAAGGGCTCACGATGATGTGTTCTGAAGCTGATCTTCAAGAGGATGGCTTCTCTGAGAGATTCAAGTTTGACTCCACACCTCCTCGAAGGGCTGTGCTGCTAGGAACTCCATCCCTTGAAGACTCTGAGTTCTCTTCCTCTGCTGCCACAGTCACTGCCAGAATTATTGAGGAAGAAGACGATGCTACTTCACCGCCACCTCCTTCAGCACCTCCAAGCTCTTCTGCACCGCCAAACAACACCAACAACCCTGCTACTTCACCTACTCCTCATGGGAATGAGTAGAGGCTCCATGTCTTCAAACCTTTTTGGTCATTACTGACAAAAGGGGGAGAAGCATATGAGATTGATAGTCTTCAAGCGGGTCCATATGGACGGGTGCTTTATATTTTGCTTCGTGCTTACAACTCTCATTTTTGCTACATTTGGTTCTTATGAGTTGTAACACTTAAACCAGATGGTCGTCTGCTACTTATTTGCCACCTTGTTTTGTGAAGATAAATTCCGCATGTGCGACGATAAATTCCGCACTTAGCTCATTCTGCAGACGTCCATTTTCCATTATGCATGTCATTATCTTCATATACTTTCACATGCATAGTGGATTGTCATCATAAGTTGAAGTGGATCTCCACAAGTACCACCTGCCATGTGCATTTGCATTCCAAAAGCAAATTAACTTATATGCACATCTTCAGGGGGAGCCCTTGCAACTTATGAAGACAATTCCTTATCCTTTACAATTTCACAGATTATATTCCCCGTTGAAAACTTCAACTAGTTTGTCATCAATCACCAAAAAGGGGGAGATTGTAAGTGCATCTAGTGCCACCCCTAGTTGGTTTTGGAGTATTGACGACAAACCTAGTTGAGGGACTAATGTGTTTGTGAGAATTGCAGGATAACACAGGTAGAAGTCCCTCATGATTCGGTTTTACTACCAGAGATGACCCCCTAAAAATGTATGAAGACATTGAAGTCAAAGGTGGTATATGAAGATATTCACATTGAAGACTATGACAAGAGAAGACACGATATGAAGCCTATGGAGCTCGAAGACTTAGATCTTTCGTAGTTCTTTTTCTTTTGTGTTGAGTCATAGGAACCACCGTACTGTTAAGTGGGGTCCAAGAGAACCAGTCAGAATGACTGAAGTGATGCCTAAACCAAAAACCTATGTCTTCGAGTGAAGACTATGAGAGCGAATCTTGTCCAGAGTCGGACAAGTCAGCTTTGCTTGTAGCCCAAGTAAAGTTGTCGTGTGAGTTTGAAATCTGACCGTTGGAACACGTCTCAGTTCCTTAGTGACCCAGGGTCATTTCGGACAAATCAGGTCGGGTTGCCAAATGGCTATAAATAGCCCACCCCCTACAACCATAAATGGTTGACTGCTCCGATTGAGAGTACGACTTTTGTCGTTTGAGAGCAACCCACCTCGAAGCCTTTGAGAGAGAATTCCTTGCGAGGATAAAAGCCCTAACCACCAGAGCCAGAGAGAATTGGGCATCACTTAAGTCTTCTTATCTGTGTGATCTGAAGACTCATTACACTTGACGACTGTGCATCCTCCAGCCGGTTAGGCGTCGCGTTCTGAGCTTCCAAGAGACATTGTGGATTGCCAGTGAACGAAGTCTGTGAAGGTTTGGGAGTCTACCTTGAAGACTTACCAGAGTGATTGGGCGAGGTCTATGTGACCTTAGATCAAGGAGAATATGGTGAGGACTGGGTGTCCTGAGCTGCTTGTTCAGGACTGGGTGTCCGGGACCGTGTGTCCTAAGGTTTAAATACCTAGCCGCTCCAACCAGACGTACAGTTGTCACAGCAACTGGAACTGGTTCAACATATCATTGTCTTCAACGAGTCACTGGTTTCATCTTCACTTCACGTTACTTACTGTTACTCCTTGTGAAGTCATTGTATGTTTGCTCTATTATTTGTCTTCACTGAGTGACTGCGTGTTCTGTTTGACTTCACAATATCTTCCTACCTGATCCTTACTACCTAGCTGCTATTAGTCTTTGTGCTTTCACTTCATTGAATACTTGACTATGGTTTTCCTAGTGTAGTCTAGCTTCCGCTGCATGGTAATAGGTTCAATTTTATCGTTTGTCTTCAAAACTCCCATGTTCTGAAGACTTTCATAAAAATCGCCTATTCACCCCCCCTCTAGTCGATATAACGCACTTTCAGGGACATCTTCAGAGTCTGCGTCATCAGCAGATTGATCCATCGTGGCCCTCTAAGCAGCAATGTGAGAGAGGAGCCCATCGAAGCTAGTGAATGGGCCGATGACATTGGCATTGGCTTCACATTAGCCATCCTGTCTTGGGGTAGAAGGACCGGGGGTTGGAGTTGAGTCCAAGCTCCTTTTTGTTCTTGGCAGCTGACTCCTGTGCGAACTGGTAGTTGCCCTTGAAGAGATTGTCTTCATGACACCATAACAAGGATGATGGGTCGGCATTTTCAGGCTGCGGTCCTCTGACCATGCAAGGATAGAAACCTTGAGCAATAGCTTCAGGCTTCGACTTGGGTTGCAGATTCATGTAAAGAATATCGCCCCACGGGCGCTTGATAGCATTCTTCTCAGCATATTCGGTAGTGATAAAGTTGTACTTGAACCACTGTTCTGCCCAATATCTTCGGATCCATTGAATCCGGGTTTTGCGCTGATTGTAGTTCTCCTCAGGATCTGTCTTGTATAGTTCATACAGATCCGGAGGCAGATCTAGGGCAGTATTTCCACGGCATTGTCTGCCACCCTTCCTAGCAGATTTCTCAGTGGCCATGATATTCAGACTAGTTGCCTTCAGAACAGTGAAAGGCTTCTGTCTACTGGTCAGACAAGAACTGGCTTCAGGGGAGTGAATATGGTGTTGTAAGAACTCTGCAAATGAATGCAGACTATGAGAACCAAGGGATTCTCCCACAAACATGTACCTGTGACAGCATTAGAGATGTGAGGGAAGGGAAGAGGTCATATGCATCCTCAAAAGATTTTGAAGATAAATCAGTTTGAAGACATTGACCTGATATAGCAAAGACATTCACTTATTTGAAGAGTGTCGGTTCCAGATTTGTACGAATCCATGAATCAGTACAGGTGAGGAATCTAACTGGTTATGAAGCATAAGTGAATATACTTTGCATGATATGAGATTCGGAAAGAGAGAGATCCAGATATGGAAGTATATAAACCACTTTTGGGTGAAGTGGATGGATTTGACAGATCAAAAAGACTGTAAAAAGTGAGATTTATTTACCCCAAACTAACTACTAGATGAGGCGGAAGGGAGGCCGAGCAGTCCAATCTCCCGCGCCCTAACTTGGCGGCGGAAGACACCTACGGCGGCGACGGAGAAGGCGAGGTCCGCGGCCGGTGTGAGGACGGCGTCGAAGAGGTCGCGACAGCTAAGCACTTCGTCTCCGGCGTCGACGTGAGCTAGCGGCAAGGTGGAAGAGGAGATAATGACCGCACGGGATGGGTATTTATAAGGTAGAGGGCTGCACAGTGCATTGACGCAGGTATCCCTGGCGGTTCATATCTGATGGACACATGACATGCATGCAACTCATTGAAAGTTGTTCCATGTTCCCACGCATGCCTGGTTTGTCGGGTGGTCGTTCCGGCTTCTCCGACATTCAAGAAAAAGAGATATAACATTGGAAGCAGTTTTAAATGTGTGTCTCTGTATCTTTAGCTGACAAGGACGTAGTGATGACATTCGACAAGTTTCAACAGAATGCATATGAATAGATATAGAGAGTTTTGGGAAGAAGCACAAAAGGGGTTAGGGTCCGATCACATTCACTTAGTTCATAAAATGGCAAATTCGAAGACATAGCTTGAAGATAAACCTTGAAGTCAAATCAATGTTGAAGACAAACAAAATGCAAAGATAAAACAATCATGATGCCAAACGAAAATCTTTGAGAAAGTTTGGTGGTGGCGTTACCCACCGTATAGGAAGTATTAGACCTAGACACGGTGCACAATTATTGTGGCACTCTGAAGTCAAATTCCGCGTTAATGTATTCACACTTAGAAGGTAAGTCTTCATTGATTGAAGATATATGTTACTTCGTGTGTTACACATCTAAGTCATCAATATGCATAAGCGTTAGGATGTGTGTCCAATCACAGTAATTTGAGGATTCTAAGATATTTAGCTCACACTGCAACTTGCAAAACATTTTCTCATCCAAGGGCTTTGTGAAGATATCTTCCAATTGCTCTTCAGTGTTGACGCGAATGATATCAATATCTTCCTTCATGACATGATCTTTGAGAGAGTGATGACAAATCTGAATGTGCTTTGTCTTTGAGTGCTGAACTGGGTTGTTGGCAATCTTGATGGGGCTTTCATTATCACAGTAGAGTGGCACATGCTTCGGATGGATGCCATAACCCTTGAGGGTTTGCTTCATCCAGAGAAGCTGAGCGCAACAAGATCCAACAGCAATGTATTCGGACTCAGCAGTGGAGAGTGATACACAGTTCTGCTTCTTTGAAGACAGACAAACAAGAGATCATCCAAGAAAGCGACATGTGCCTAATGTGGGCTTGCGATCAACCTTGTCAGCAGCATAATCAGCATATGAGAATCCAACTAGATCAAACTCTGAGCCCTTTGGATACCATAATCCTAGTGTTGGGGTGTAAGCCAAATATCGAAGAATTCGCTTCACGGCTAAGTGATGTGATTCCTTTGGTGCCGCTTGGAATCGGGCACACATGCAAACGCTAAGAATTATATCAGGCCTAGATGCACATAAGTAGAGTAAAGAATCAATCATGGAGTGGTATACCTTTTAGTCGAACTCTTTACCATTGTCGTCGGGGCCTAGATGGCCTTTGGTTGTCATTGGCGTCGTGTACCCTTTGTAGTCTTGCATTCCAAACTTCTTCAGGCAATCTTTGAGGTATTTCTCTTGTGATATGAAGATGCCATTACTCTGCTGATGGATTTGAAGACCAAGGAAGAATTTCAGCTCACCCATCATGGACATCTGATATTCCTCTTGCATCATATGCCCAAATTCACCACTGTATCTCTTGTGAGTGTAGCCGAAGATAATGTTATCCACATAGATTTGGCATACAAACAGTTCACCATCATATGTCTTCATGAAGAGAGTGGGATCTAGAGAACCAGGTTTGAAGCCTTTGCTCTTCAGGAAGTCTTTGAGTGTGTCATACCAAGTGCGAGGTTCTGGTTTGAGGCCATACAGTGCCATGTTGAGCTTGTATACTATGTCAGGACACTTTGGGTCTTCAAAACCAGGTGGTTTTGCAACATACACTTCTTCTTCAATTTTGCTGTTGAGAAAGGCACTTTTGACATCCATTTGGTACAGAAGAATGTTGTTGTTGTTGGCATAGGCTAGTAGTATGCGAATGGCTTCAAGCCTAGTCGCAGGAGAAAATGTTTCATCGAAGTCAATCCCTTCAACTTGTGTGTAACCTTGAGAAACGAGATCAACCTTGTTTCTGACAACTTGACCATGCTCATCTTGTTTGTTGTGATGGATCCATTTGGTGCCGATGATGTTGTGCTTGGGAGGATCTGGACGCTTTACAAGCTCCCATACATTTTTCAGCTCACACTATTGAATCTCTTCTTGCATAGCTTGAATCGATTCAGGTTCCATGAAGGCTTCATCCACTTTCTTGGGTTCAGATATTGAGACAAAAGGAAAGGGCCCACAGAAATTTGCTAGCTGTGTTGCTCTTGAACGAGTGAGTGGACCAGGTGCATTGATGCTATCAATTATCTTCTCAATCTGTACTTCATTTGCAACACGAGGATGAACTGGACGAAGATTTTTCCCTTGCTGATCATTGTATTCATTTTCAGCATTGGTTTCAGGCTGAGCAGTGTCTTCCGGCTGATTAGGTGCAGAAATGATGATTTCTTCTTCAGCCCGAGCCTCTAAAAGTATGATTTCTCCAGTACCCATTAGCTTGATAGATTCACTTGGTGTAGCTTCATCTAGCACATTTGGCAGGTGCTCTCTTTGCGAGCCGTTAGAGCATCTCCACTAGGGCCCCCAAGACGCTCCCAAGCCACTTTTTGCATGCCGGCGGTAAAAAAATCTCCCAGCCACACCCCCATAGCCTTGATTTGCGCCGGATTTGGGCAAAGTTAGTGCCGGTGCTCTCAACCGGAACCCAGCGTGCTGGGGACGAGCTGGGAACACCGACGCCAGCTTTTGCATGCAACTGGCCCACCCTCAGCCTCCCACCTCCCTCTCTCCTCTTTTATTATCTGGGCCCCCCTCACCCTCTCTCCTCTCCCATGCCTCTCTCTCTCGCGCACGCCGACGAGGCCACGACCCGGCCGCCCAAGCCGCCGCTGCGCTTCGGCACGCCTCGCCGTGCCTCCGCCCGCACCTGCCTGCGTCCTCTCAGCGCCGCAGCTGGGCGGAGCGCGGCGGCCGGGTGGGCGGAGCATGGCGCCGACCCTCCTCCTCCCGGACGACACCAGCACCGGCACCACGAGGGCCGTGTCCCAGGCGTTTGGACGGTCTACGGCGACGGCGTCGAGCGCGGTTGGGTCGCCGCCGTCCATGAGCTCCTCCCCGGCTGAGAGCGTGCGCGGGTCCGGCGACCAGGACGTGAGAAGCAGCGGCAGCCCGAGCTCCTCAGGCCGCCCTGCGAGCAAGCAGGTGGAGCGGCGCCCACGCGAGGAGGACGGCGCTAGGCGCGAACGGGCGAGCGCGGGAGGGCGCCGCCTACGAGCGGGAGCTGGCACTTGTGGCCGGGGCGGAGCTTACCCGCGCCCCCTGTGCGTTGCCAGATGGGCACCATCGACACCACCAGCTTCATCTCCTCCACCTGCGTCAATGTGGCCAGCCTAGTCAAGACACCGGAGCTGCTTCGTGTGCCAGAGCAGCCTCTTCTTGCCACCGTCCTCCTCGTGCAGCTCGCCGACGTCGGCGAAGGCTGCTTCCTGCCGGTGGCCACAACGACCCACAGCAGCGGCGTGAGCGCATGGCCGGCGAGCGGGCGCGGCCTGGGAAGATGAGGAGCCGGAGGTGGAGGCGGCATGGCCGAGCAGAGAAGAGACGAGCCGTTGGGGACGTCGCTGACGAGCTCGAGCTCGCGTGGCCCGGCAGTGCCCATAACATGTTTGTTGTAATGACAAAGCGAAAGAAAATAAGACACAACCTGGGGGCACAACGGCTGGAAAATTTTCGCACCCAAAGCCGAAGTTACCGCCGGGGCCTCCCCAGGAGGCCGAAAAAATGCCTCCTGGGGGGCACAACGGCTGGAGATTCTCTTAGTCTCATCGAACTGCACATCCACAGTTTCGACCACTTTGTAGTGAAAGAGGTTGAAGACTCTGTAGGAGTGCAAATCCTTTCCGTAGACAAGCATAAAACCTTCATGTGCTTTCCGTGCATATTTGGAAGTGTCATGTGGATCCTTGATCCAGCACCTTGCTCCAAATACTATGAAATAGCTGACGTTTGGCTTCTTACCAGTGAGGAGCTCATTTGATGTCTTCTTTAGGAACTTGTGAAGATAAACATGGTTGATGACGTGACATGCAGTATCAATGACTTCAGGCCAGAATTTCCTTGGAGTCGTGTACTCATCAAGCATCGTCCGTGCCATCTCAATGAGGGTTCTGTTCTTGCACTCCACGATGCTATTCTGCTGAGGTGTGTATGGAGTTGAGAACTCATGCGTGATGCCCAATGTATCAAGATAAGTGTCAAGGCCGGTGTTCTTGAATTCAGTGCCATTGTCACTTCTAATGTGCTTGATCTTGATGCCATAATTAGTCATGGCACGATTGGCGAATCATCTGAAGACATCCTGCACTTCAGTCTTGTAGAGAATTATGTGCACCCATGCATATCTTGAGTAATCATCAACAATGACGAAGCCATAGAGGCAAGCAGTGATAGTAAGGGTAGAGTAGTGAGTAGGGCCGAATAAGTCCATGTGAAGCAGCTCGAAGGGACGAGTTGTCGTCATGATTGTCTTTTAGGGATGCTTGGCTCGAGTCATCTTTCTAGCTTCCCAGGCACCACATAGATTATCCTTCTTGAACTTGATGCCTTTGATGCCTATGACATGCTTCTTCTCCGCGAGAGTGTGCAAGTTCCTCATGCCCACATGCCCTAGCCTCTGATGATAGCCAACACTCTGAAGCTTTTGCTAGAAGACATACGGCTAGCTGTGGTCCTGCCGAGAAGTCTACCATATATAGATCATCCTTTTGATATCCTTCGAAGACTAGAGATTTGCCAGATTCCATAAGCATGAGGCAACGATATTTTCCAAATATCACAATCATGTTCAGGTCACAAAGCATTGAGACAAAAAGTAAGTTGAAACCAAGGGATTCAACAAGCATCACTTTATCCATGTGCTGATCCTTTAAGATTGCAATTCTACCTAGGCCCAATACCTTGCTTTTACCAGTGTCAGCAAATGTGATGTGACTTTTGTCAGATGAACATAGGGTTGAATCCATAAGAAGACTTCGATCACCAGTCATGTGATTAGTGCATCCACTGTCCATGATCCACTCAGAAGCCTTTGGTGTCGTACCCTACAATGCAGTTTGGGGGATAGACTTCACCAAGGGAAATGTGAAGCATAAACATTTGACGAACAAGCAAATTATCAAAGTTTAGATCCTTGTTAGGGTAGATAGGATGTTTGTTTAGAAATCCTAGAACGAAATACATAGTAAGACCATTCTGGCATTTTATCTTGCGTCCCACAAGATGTTTTAGGTCCCCAGCATAAGCATCAGAAGCCATTGATTTCTGGCTGGAGACCTTTCCCTCCAAAAGAGAGTTATTTTTTCTTAACCACCCACATCTTCAGGGGAGGCTTAGAAGCAATGAGTCTAAGTGCAACATCGGAGAACTTTGGCTTTGGAGCCCTAGCAAATAGCCTTGCAGGAGGTGAATAATACTCTTAATAATAAGCAGAAAAGTTCTTGGTCTTAGAACATAGCGGTTTGATGAAACACACTCATATTCATAAGTCTCAGTATGGTTTCCCTACAAAACATTGGCGTTAGGGTGACTTTGATGAGTCCTCTTTTTGTATGAAGCCTTTGGACCATATCAAGCCTTTGGTCTGGGGTTTGTCTTCTTCCCAGGTGGTGTCATGATAACATTCACAGGAAGCTTCTCAAGAAATTTTTTGGGCACCCAGATCTTCTTCAAAGGTGATCCATTCCTGCAGTTAGTACCAATATACCTGGAAAATACTTCACCATTCTGATTCTTAAATAGTTTATAGTTTGCATCAAAGGATTCATCAAAGATAATCGGGTTAGCACAAGTGAAGCCAGATAAGGTATATGGATCCACTGAAGGACCCTTTGCAGCAACCCATGTGGTTTTGGGGTACTGCTCAGGCTTCCAGTATGAACCATCAATGTTCACTTTCCTCTCGAACCCAACACCCCCTTTCCTAGGGTTTCGGTTCAGAATCTATTTCTTGAGTACATCGCATAGAGTTTGATGCCCTTTGAGGCTTTTGTACATCCCTGTTTCAAGCAATGTCTTCAACCTAGCATTCTCATCAACAATAGTAGTGGTGTACTCAGAAGAGGGGTTAGTTACCACATCAGCAGTTGAAGATATAGTAACAATAGCAGCAGTAGAACATTCAGCAACAGAGAAAACATTATCATGCTCAAGACATTTGTAACATGGTGGCTCAAAGCCTTCCTGAGCGGTACTGATCTATTGAGCGCGAAGTGACTCATTGTCCTTTTGAAGATCTTCATGAGACGCTCTCAGGTTCTCAAGTTCTTGCTTCCTTTGAAGATAATCATTAGAAAGCTTCTCACGAGTAGCTAAGAGTGTTTCATGACGACTTTCAAGTTCTTCGTACTTAACATGAAGATTTCTAATGTCTTCAATTAAGGACTGAGTTCAAGTCATTTCCGTGTCCAACAGGTCATCGCTTTTGTCTAGCAACTTTTGAATGCTGCCGGATCACGGGTTCCGGCAGACCCTTGAGGTTCAAACTCTGGGGTGTGCACGAAGTTCTTTCCCTCCTGCCGATCTATGCCCTAGCTCGCTAAGGTCTCGCAGATGAACTCGACGAACTCACAACATAGAAAGACACAAGATTTATACTGGTTCAGGCCACCATTGTGGTGTAATACCCTACTCCGGTGTGGTGGTGGTGGATTGCCTCTTGGGCGGATGAAGAACAATACAAGCGGGAGAACAGCCTCCTGAGGTTGAGGGTATCTTGTGCTTGGTGTGCTAAGGGTTAGGGTGAGATGCCTCTCAATCCCCCTACGGTGGTGGCTAGTTCTACTTATATAAGCCCTGGCCCTCTTCCCAAATATTGAGAGGGAAGGGAGCCAACAATGGCGGCCCATTTTGAAAGGGGACAACTAGTACAAGCTATCCTGACAAAAGGTGGTCTTTGCTTGCTAAAGGTTCTGGTGGTGACGCCGTCCTGGGCTCCATGGTGACCTCCGTCCTGCCGTCTTTCTGGTCTCGGTCTCGTTGCACCAATATGGAAACCTTTGCCTGATGCCTCGGTATGCCGCGCCTGTGCTTGCCTCCTTAGCACCAAAGAGGAAAGAAGGACGCTGCGCGCGTTGGCTCCCGTCTGCCGCCCGCCTGGTGTCGATCGTCATGGCTCACGTCATGTGAGCCTTATCGAGGTTCGCCCCGCCTTGATATCTCCGCTCCTCGCAAGGCAGCCTGGTGAGGCTGCTCCTGAGGAGGTCGTGCGTCGTTCGCCTCGTGAGGCTTGGCCCCTCGCGAGGGTCTTGAATGCCTTGTTAATGATGATGGGCCGCACAGACCTGCCAGCACAGCCACGCCATGGGCCGCAGGCAGGCAAGTCTGGGGATCCCCGTTCCTAGAACGCCGACAGTAGCCCCCGGGCCCAAGGCGCGCTCGGGCTTGGCTTTGAGGCGAAGCCAAAGGATCAAATGCGGAGCTCCGCGGGCCCCAAAAGCCTGTGGCCTCGGTTGACGCGTGGCGGTTGATTGGTCGTGGGCGTCTCCGCTTCCCCACGCCACCTCGGCAACTGCCCGACTTGTCAAAAAGGCTGGCGCGGACATCGCTTGTCTTCATTGCTTCTTCCTCACCTTGCTCCAAATCCCCTTTCTCGCTTCTTGCTGCCGGAGCTTCTAGATTCGCTTCAACCTCGCTCCGCATCGCCGACCAATGGCGCCGCACAAGGTCAAGTCCTCCTCGGCGCCGGCCTGGTTCGAGCCAGCCCTCGGTGCGCCCAACGTCACGGAGAAGAACCTTGCCGCCACACGCTTGCTGACGGCGGGGGCGAGCAATGAGAGGGGGAAGACAGAGTTCCAGCTTGCCTCCGACGTGCCAGAGCCAGAGGGAAGCACCTTCTTCCCTTTCTTCTCGAGCAGCATCGCCGTCGGGTTGGTTCCCCCCTTCTCCGATTTCTTTTATGAGGTCCTCGACCACTACGGGTTGCAGGCGTTGCACCTCCATCCCAACTCTGTCCTTCTCCTGTCCATCCTCGCCTACTATTGCGAGCCATACCTGGGTGTGATGCTGTCCTTGGCGCTTCTACGGCACTTCTTCCTTCGCGTCAGTGATGGACACGTCTCCGGGTGCGCCAACTTCGTCGCATCCGGCAAGGCCAACTCAATCTCGAGCACCGGGAAGAGAGCCGACAACATTCGGGTCAAATGGGTCATGTTGGACGCTAAGTGCGCCCACCCGCGCCTGGCACTACCGATGGAGGCGCCCCAGTCTGACAAGGGGTGGCCCCGTGTGGAGCTTACTGATGAGCAGGCGTCGCCGGTGCTGGAACAGATGCAGACCGATTTGAAGCCGGACAATGCGAAGGCGGCCAAGGAGACTGGGGTTATGCTCCTGAGGGAATTCTTGACGCTGCGCATTGCTCCACTCCAGGCACGCACGCGCCCCTTGTGGAAGCTTGGAGATGAAGCAGACAATGTTCGCGTGAGTCCGGTGGCCCTACCTGATGACGAGCTGAATGCGGTTCTGCACCTCTTGGTTGGGGACAACCAAGAGTACCCGCCGAGCGCCTTTCTTCCTTTGATCCATTGCAAGGACTGGGAGCAATTCGTGGCTTCCAGGCCAACCTTTGACGCACGCGGGCTGGTGCCGCCGGCGCTCGCTGGGGCCTCCACAATGCTGAAACCGGTGGAGGTGTGTTCTGACGAGTCCCACGAGGAGGAAGAGGAGGAAGGCTCGGAGGAGATCCCCGAGGGAACGGGGGAGAATTCCCCCTTGAGAAAGGCCGACATCCTCTGCGCCCTACCAGACAATGCCGAGGTCGTCGCCCGCCAGGAGGTGAGGGAGCTTCCCCTTATCCCGACAAGGGGTAGATCATCGTTGGTCTCCCGAGATGCTGCCTCCGATGTGGTACCGCTTGGGGCCGGCTCCGGCCCTTCTGCCGCACCGCCTTCTACCACCGGAGCCCGCGTGCCCACTTCTCAGGCCCCGATGCTTTCAAGCTTCAAGCTCACCAAGCGGAGGGTGGACTATGTCGCGGTGGATCAGTAAGTGCTTCGAGCTTCGTCTTGTTCCTGCTTGTACTTGCTGTTTTCTGACATTCGCCTAGTCAATCAGGCTGGAGTCTTCAGCGAAGAAGAGGAAGGGTATACGGCGGTCGTGCTCCCTTCTGCCGAGAAAGGAGACGCGAGCACTCATGCCTCCCCAGCCCGGTCGTCTTTGCGAGGCCAAGAGGGGCATCGCCGGGAGGAGTCAGCCCCCATGGCTCCGCCGGCCCCGGAGGTGCCGGCGTCGGGCCCGGCTGAGGGGGTCCCGACTGCTCCGGAACCCGCAGTCTCCCAGGCCCTGGTGATGGCGTCGCCTCCTTGTTCTGCCGTGCCTCCATTTCCAGGTTCTTCTGCCTCTGCTGCTGTCCTGGAGCATGCTCTCTTGGAGATGACCCAGTTGCAGGCAGATCTCCTGAGCGAGGACCCGCGCCTGGTGGTCGGGCGCCTGGAGCTGGCCTCTGGCTAGCTTCACTCCAACGCGGTAGTTCGGGTGACACTGAGCCAGGCCGCGGCGTCTTCCGAGAAGGAGAAGTAGAGCGCTGCCAATGTTGCAGCCGATCGTGAAGCTGCACTAAAGGACCCTAAGGCCGCCCACGACCGCTGCAGAGAGCTGGAGGACGAGCTGAAGAGTCTGTGCGACAGGCACGCCGAAGAAGCACATGGCCGCCAGGTGCAGGAGGAGAAGATGAAGGTCCAGGAGGACGCCGTAAAGAACCGTGATGCTGAGCTGGGGGAGTTGGGGAAGACGCAGGCCGCCGAATGCAGCCAGCTGGAAGAGCTGGATCAGGAGGTGAAGGCGAGGGAGGCCGATCTTGATGCCAAGGCATGGGTTCTGGCCGAAGACCGTGTGGCCTTTGCTGACCTCGAGGAGAGGTCTCGCGTGGCACTGAAGACGCTCTATGAGCACGGCTTGGAGAGGCCGCTGACCACCGATGAGGATGGCCCCGCCCTGCTGTTCCCTTTCTTGGTGAAGGCGCTCGAGGAAGTTGTGGATGGTATCGGTCCTATGGTAGAGGCAGAAGCTCGTGTCCTTTCTTTAGCTGCATTGACTCGTGTCTTCAGCCATCTGCACCTTCGCGACCCCAGCGCTTGTCTTGACGAGCTGCTGGAGCCTGTGGCTGATGATCACTGCGCAGCCGCCGCCGCAGCCATGCAAGGTCAGGTGGAAGCCCTGCTGAAGAGGTTCCACAACTTTGCCTCCGCACCCTTGTCAAGCGATGCTGCTGATCCTGCGGCTGGTGGTGCAGGTGCAGGCAACGTTACCCAAGGAGGAGCACCTTCTACAGGCGATGGCGGTGTCTAGGGGTGACCTGCGGCTACTCTCCTATTTCATTCCTGTAATATGCATCAGGCCTTGTGGAGGCGTTAAACATTCATTTGGTATTGCGAGGACAATATGCTTTGTAGTATTTGCTTCGAGATTTTGCAATTTTCTTCCTATCCGCTTTGTGTTCTGCGTCGGCAGAGCCCGGCCCCACGCATACCTCAACCGCCGTTGGGCCGACCGGAGACTAGGATGGACCAAGGAGTGAGGGGCTACGTGACTAGTTAGGCTCCTGAGTCGCGATGCTCAGGAGTCCCCCTTGAAGCGCAAACAGCTTATAAGAAGAGTACGCGAGGATAGATTTAATGCTCTATGTTGGCAGAGCCCGGCCCCGCGCATACCTCAACCGCCATTGGGCCGACCGGAGACCAGGACGGACCAAGGAGTGAGGGGCTATGTGACCAGTTAGGCTCCTGAGTCGCGATGCTCAGGAGTCCCCCTTGACGCGCAAACAATTTCCATACCTGCCCTCGCCGAGGCCTCGGGAGGGGCATGTGACGACCAGGTCCAGGAGACCTGTTTGAGCGGCTTGCGCTTGGGCGTGGCTCGAGCATAGCCCCCTAGCCCGGGAGGCCTGGTTGGGTGGCGTATGCTTGGGCGTGACCCGAGCGCAGCCCCCGTGTCCAGCCCCCTCGCGCGGCTCTCCCAAGGGGAGGCGATGCAGTGAGGCCGGACGCTGATCTCTGGGGCTCCCTGAGGTTGGTACAACCGTGGAGTCGCCCTCAGTTGTTTATCACCAGCGCGGAGCATAGTGCTTCCTCTTGTGCACGGGCATAGCCGCTCCTCGGCAGTTTCGACGGCCAGCGCGGAGCATGGTGCTTCCACTTGTGCGCGGGAGGGGCCCCCTCCGGGAGGAGCCCCCGGGGCATGTACAGCCCCGCCCTGACACGTGGCTTGCACGGCAGGGCTGCGAGGTGTATCTGGGCACTCGTGAGCCAGCGCGAGACTCACGAGGCCCTACCTCAAGGTGGGTTGCGCCTAGTCTTGAATCCTTGATAGTTGTGTGTTCTTGCGAGATGGTTAGGTGCAAGCGCTCTATGTCCTCAGGTCCCGACCCCCAAGCGAGCTCAACCGCCGCTGGTATGCCAGGTCGCGATGCCGTGGTCAAGGCCAGGGGGTGATGGCTGGAGAGCCAGTAAGAGCTCCTGAGTCGCGATGCTCAGGAGCCCCCCTTTTAACGAGTGAGCGAATTGCATGGTAGAGGGGCGGACCCGTGGCAGGTGGTAATAGGGCAGATCAAGCATGGAAGGCAAATCAGCTTGGGTAAATGCATAAAGATACATGCCACCAGTCAGGCCCAAGCAGCTTGTGGATGATGCAGCCCGAGGGGCGGCCCCAACAGGGTAAACTAACGGCATGAGCAAAAGAGATACATGCCACAGGGACGGACCCACGCGGCCTGGGAATAATGTAGCCCAAGGGGCGCTCCCAGCTAAACGAACTTGGAAAATGTCACCTGATTCTGTCGATGAAGGAGAGTTGGTGCAGCTGAAGGCACGCGGCGCAGGGGTCGTTCCTCACAAGTCATCGGGGCCCTGAGCCTCAGGAGGCTCTGGGGCTCAGGTGGTTCCCTGAGGACCGTCTCCATCTCCGCCAGGACGGCGTGGTGCCTGGCCTCCTGAGATGCTAGGACACGCTACAGGTTGCACTGATAAGCTGACGACACGCTTGGCAAGCCCAAGGGCATGCGAATGTAGCTGTGTGGTGGACCTTCACAACGGCCCACGCGCGAAGGCCAAAAAAAGCTCATGAGATGCGGCCCTGTTGAGCCGTATTATGTTGACGCAGACGTGCAGCCCGACATCATCGCCTGGATGTGGAGCTGTGCCTCGTGAGCGGCGGTCGCCGCACATGGCCCTTGCATCTTGCAGTTCCTGAGTGGTTTTGGTGATGAACTCCTGAGCGGTGGGCGCTCCTTGCCCTGTGTTCTCCAGAGGGAAACGTGTCGCGAAGCATGCCTCCAAGTGGTGCCTGAGAGCCTCCCTCGCGATGTTGGCAAGGTTTGAGGCCCTCCAGAAGAGAGCCCTTGGGCCCTGCCCGAGGAGGGCGCTGGGCGCACCTTCCTATGCGACGGAGGGAGGCGCCCCTGGAGCGGGCGCTGATCCTGACGAGGTTCTAGCCGCGACGGCACCCTCCTGAGGTCCAGCACGGTGCAAGTGCTTCTTATTCTTGGGGGTGGCCTCAGGAGGATCCTCGCTCTTGGGGTCGTCAATTGTGGCAGCTTGGAAGGCGCGCTCGAGAGAGCACACCGCATCCCTTTCTTCGCACGGGACCATGATGATTCCGCCGCTTCCTGGCATCTTCAGGACGTTGTAACCATGGTGTGTCACTGCCATGAACTTGGCCAGGGCTGGATATCCAAGGATGGCATTGTATGGCAGACGGATGTGTGCGACGCCGAAGTCGATGAGCTCGGTGCGGTAGTTCTTGCGTTCCCCAAAGGTGATAGGGAGGCGGACCTGCCCTATCAGCATTGTGGAACCATCGGTCACTCCTGAGAAAGGCTTGGTAGGCTGAAGATGCTCATATGGCACTTGGAGGTTGTCGAACGTGTCGATGAACAGGACATTGAGCCTATGCGCCGCCGTCACTAAGGGTCTTGGTAACTTGCATGTTGTTGATGAATGGTGAACAAAGCATCGGGAGGGCGCCAACGGTGGCTGTGCATTTGAGCTGATCTGCCGAGCTGAATGTGATGGCGCACTGGGACCACCTGAGCGGGCGCGTGGCCTCGAGCTTGGGGAGGATTGCATTCATATCACGAGCGAACTGTTTGAAGCTACGCTCCGAGGCTGGGGCCTTTGCGCCGCCCAAGATGCAGGCGACTACGTGCGGCTCCTGGAAGCCCCTAGCCCCCTCGTCTTGATGGTGGTCGTCATTCCTTCTTGGCGGTGGTGGCACCGGGGGAAGACTGACGTTGCCCTGAGGGAGATCCTCACGAGGCTGGTCCCTCCAGGCGCCCTCGCAAGGATGATCCTGCCAGCGGTCCTCGCGAGGCCTGTCGCGCCACTCCTGGCGCGGACTGCGGTCGTCCCAGCGTCCGCCTCCACGTCCTCCTCCTCGGCCGTAGGCCTGGTCGCTGCGCTCGGGGCGTCGACTGAAGCGTCCTTCGCGAATGGCTCTGAGTTCTTGACAATCACTGGTGTTGTGGGTGTTTAGGTTGTGGAAAGCGCAGAATGTTCGGCTGTTCTTGGACGACTCGGGCTGGTCTCTGCCTCGCTTGGTGTCCGGCTCTACTGCGAGCACGATTGCTTCTTTGAGTTCACATCCTTGGCTTTGGCCTTCTTCTCCTCTGCGCCTGCAGCTGGCAGCTCGAGGAGGGAAAGGCGCCCCTCCTCACCCTTGCAGACTTGGTCGCCAGGTTGAACAACTCCTGAGATGTGCTTAGGTCCTCGTGAATAGCGAGCTCCTCTTTCATCTTGACATTGCGGACACCGTCAGAGAACGCAGAGATGATGGCCTCGTCCGTAACCTTGGGGATCTTGAGGCGAGTGTTGTTGAAGCGTTGGTTGTACTTCTGCAGGGTCTCTCCCAGTGGTTGCTTGATGCGGCGCAGGTCACCCGTGGCCGGCGGGCAGCCACGAGTGCCCTGGAAGTTGGCGATGAAGCAGTCGCGCACCTCGTCCCAGGAGGAGATTGAGCCGTGCGGCAGGTTCAGGAGCCAGGAGCGGGCACCATCCTTGAGAGCCATAGGAAACCAGTGCGCCATGACTTTCTTATCACCGTTGGACGGTTCAATGCTTAGCTCGTAGAGCTGCAGGAACTCCACGGGATCGGGGGTGCCGTCGTAGCGAGGAGGTAGATCCGGCTTGAACTTGCCCGGCCAGGCGATGCTACACATCTCGGGAGTGAAGGCGCGGCAGCCGGCCGTGGTCGCCGGGGCCCGTCTCGGAGGTGGAGCTTGGACTTGATGAGGCCCGCGCGCCGCCACTGTGGGTAGCGCGCGGGCTTGGCGAGGCAGCGCGGGGAGCGCAGGTGCAGCTTCTTGCGGCCGCGGAATCTCTTGGTAGTTTCTCTCTTCGCGCGCGGGCACTGGGCGTGGTGGATCGCGCCGTGGGGCCGCGCGCCTTGGCGCTAGGGCACCGTCCTGGGGTAGAGGTGGTGGAGGCGCTCCACGAGCCACGTCGCCTGTGGCTAGAGGAGGGCGAGGCAGAGAGGGGGATGGCGCCGGGGAGCCCCCTGAGGCACAGACGAGCTCGACAACGCGGTCGAGCCACTCCTCGTAGAGGTCGTCGATCGGGCGGTAGCGCAGGAGCTCGTTCACCATGTGGTGCGCAGCCTGCGCGTCCATGGGAGCGCGACATGTGTGGGACGAGGAACCGGCTGGGGTCAGTGATGGGGTGGCGGTGCGGCCGTCCTGCCGCAACCGATGGGTGCAGTGAGGATGCTTGCTGCTCGTTCCCCACCGGGCCAGTTGTGGCATTGGCGGCAGGCGACGGGGAACGATGAGGTGGCTCGCCGATGGGAGCCGTCTGAGCAATGCGGGCAGTGAGGACAGCCCGACGTTCAGCTCGAGCGCGGCGAGCATCTGCCATGGAGACGACGGAGTGACGGAGCACCGACCGACGGAAGGGAAGCTACGATGCACCTCTACCTGGCGCGCCTAATGTTGGATCACGGGTTCCGGTAGACCCTTGAGGTTCGAACTCTGGGGTGCGCGCGAAGTTCTTTCCCTCCTATCGATCTACGCCCTAGCTCGCTAAGGTCTCGTAGACGAACTCGATGAACTCACAACACAGAAAGACACAAGATTTATACTGGTTCAGGCCACCGTTGTGGTGTAATACCCTACTCTAGTGTGGTGGTGGTGGATTGCCTCTTGGGCGGATGAAGAACAAAACAAGGGGGAGAACATCGTCCTGAGGTTGAGGTGTTCTTATGCTTGGTGATCTCAGGGTTAGGGTGAGATGCCTCTCAATCCCCCTGCGGTGGTGGATAGTTCTACTTATATAAGCCCTGGTCCTCTTCCCAAATACTGAGCGGGAAGGGAGCCAACAATGGTGGCCCATTTTGAAAGGGGACAACTAGTACAAGCTATCCTGACAAAAGGTGGTCTTTGCCTGCCAAAGGTTCTGGTGGTAACGCCGTCCTGGGCTCCATGGTGACCTCCGTCCTGCCGTCCTTCTAGTCTCGGTCTCGTTGCACCAATATGGAAACCTTTGCCTGATGCCTCGGTACTCCACGCTTGCGCTTGCCTCCTTAGCACCAAAGAGGAAACAAGGATGCTGCGCGCGCTGGCACCCGCCTGGCGCTAGCCTGGTGTCGATCGTCATGGCTCACGTCATGTGAGCCTCGCGAGGTTCGCCCCGCCTTGATATCTCCGCTCCTCGCGAGGCAGCCTGGTGAGGCCGCTCCTGAGGAGGTCTTGCGTCGTTCGCCTCACGAGGCTTGGCCCCTCACGAGGGTCTTGAATGCCTTGTTGATGATGATGGGCCGCACAGACCTGCCAGCATAGCTAGGCCATGGGCCGCAAGCAGGCAAGTCTGGGGACCCCCATTCCCAGAACGCCGACAAATGCGTTCCGTAGCATTTTTGTTGTTCCATTGCAGTTTTAGCAAGTTTTTTGTAGCTAGATTTAGATTCACATTCAGAGTCATCTTCACTAGATGTTTGAAAGTATGCATCGTGTGAGTTTACTTGGCACCATGTGCCATGAAGCAGTAGGTAGGAGTAGAGTCATCCTCATCATCAGCATCGGCATCGTCGACGAGGCCATTGTCATCAGTGTTGAAGATGGACTTGGCGACATAAGCTAAAGCTAGAGCCAGGCTTGCCATGCCTGAATCGGACTCCTCCGACTCTATCTCTGCTTCCTCAGAAGCAGACTCCTCCTCTGAATCCATCTCCTTGCCAACAAATGCACGAGCCTTGCTGGATGAGCTTTTCTTGTGAGATGAAGACCTTCAAGAAGACTTTGAGGATTTCTTCTTCTTCTTGTCAACAAAATCATATTCCTTGCTCTTCTTCTTCTTCTTCTTCTTCATCTCCTTCTTCTTGGTTTCATTGTCCCATTGAGGACACTTCAAGATGTAGTGACCGGGTTTCTTGCATTTGTGGCATGTTCTCTTCTTGTAGTCAGTAGTGGAAGCTTCATCATTTCTTGAGCTGGATCTTGAAGACTTTCTAAAACCTTTCTTTTTGGGGAACTTCTGGAACTTCTTCACGAGCATAGCTAGCTCCTTTCCAATGTCTTCGGGATCCCTAGAGGTGCAGTTAGATTCTTCTTCAGATGAGAACACAACCTTTGCCTTCAAAGCCCGGGTTCGGCCATAGTTGGGGCCATATATATCTCTCTTCTCAGATAACTAGAACTCATGTGTGTTGAGCCTCTCAAGTATGTCAGACGGATCGAGAGTCTTGAAGTCAGGAAGTTCTTGTATCATTAGGGCCAGGGTGACGATTGAGCTGTCAAGTGATCTTAGGAGCTTCTTGACGATTTCGTGCTTGGTGATCTCAGTGGTGCCAAGTGCTCGAAGCTCATTTGTGATATCAGTGAGGCGATCAAATGTGAGATGGACATTCTCATTGTTATCTCTCTTTAAGCATTTGAAAAGGTTGCGAAGAACATCAATCCTTGAATATCTCTGAGTTGAGACACCTTCATTGACCTTGGAGAGCCAGTCCCAGACCAGTTTGACAGTTTCTAGTGCACTCACACCGCCGTACTATCCCTTGGTCAGATGACCACAGATGATGTTCTTGGCAGTCGAATCCAGTTGAATGAACCTCTTGATATCAGCAGTGGTGACACCATCACCGACCTTGGGAACACCATTCTTGATGACATACCAGAGGTCGACATCAATGGCTTCAAGATGCATGCGCATCTTATTTTTCCAGTAGGGGTAATCAGTGCCATCGAAGACTGGGCACGCGGCGGAGACCTTGATTATCCCGGCCGTCAACATAGCTAAAACTCCAGGTGGTTAAACCGAATCACACAAAACAAGGGAGCACCTTGCTCTGATACCAATTGAAAGTGCTAGTTATCGACTTGAGGGGGGGTGAACAGGAGAGTTTATGAAAGTCTTCAAAACATGAGGTCCTTGAAGACAAACAATAGAAAAGAACCTATTGATATGCAGCGGAAGGATGACTACACTAGATAGGCCATATCCAAGTAAGCAATGAAGTGAAAGCACGAAGACTATTAGCAGCTAGGTAGTATGGATCAAGATGGAAAATTTTATGAAGCCAAACAGTAAGCAGTCCTCACTCAGTGAAGTCAATCAGATCAGACAAGCATGCAATAACTTCACGAAGACAAACTGTAAAATAGAGGGAAGTGAGGGATAGAACAAGTTGCTTGGTGAAGACAAGGATTTGGTAGACCAGTTCCAGTTGATGTGACAACTGTATGTCTGGTTAGGGAGGCTGAGATTTAACTCAGAAGACCGCGTCTTCACCTTATTCCCCTTGTGAAAGCACAAGTTCTCCCTGGGTGATTATGGTAATTAATTTCAACATATCTCTTGTTGCACTAATGCTTCTACCTACTATGTTTCAGATAAGTTCAACAATGGAGTGGCATGGACTAGAGGATGTGGAACCCCTTCAAGATGTTGAGGACAAAGGATTGGCTCAAGCTCAAAGCACAAGACTCTGCATTTCTATTTTAGTGATCCAAGATCACATTGAGTCCATAGGAAAGCCAATACTATTAAGAGGGGGTGAGGTGTTGCTTAATGGCTTGCTTGCTCAAAGTGCTTAGTGATGTGCTCCACAACCCTCAACTACTTTCTCACATCCAAATATGTCCCAAACCAAAAGTCAAACTCAGCCCACCCGATTTGATCTATCCGGCGCCACCGAGTTCACTTGACATAAGCCACTACCAGAAACCCTAATCAATTTGGTCTCACCGATAGGATCTCGGTCTCACCGAGATGGGATTTCAAACTCTCTGTTGCCTATTACATTAATTTCAGTCTCACCGAAATATGAAATCGGCCCCCACCGAGTTTGCCTGGCCAACTCCCTGTTTGGCTTATTACCAAAATCGGTTTCACCGAGTTTGTGTAATCGGTCCAACTGAGATGAGGCTTTACCCTAACCCTAGCACATCGGTCCCATTGAGTTGATCAAGTCGGTCCCACCAAAAATCCTAACGGTCACATTATGAACTAAATCGGTCTGGCCGAGTTTCATGATTCGGTCCCACCGAGTTTGGTAAATTGTGTGTAATGGTTAGATTTTGTGTGGAGGCTATTTATACCCCTCCACCCACTCTTTATTCTGAGAGAGAGAGCCATCAGAACATGCCTACACTTCCAACATACATTTTCTAAGAGAGAACCACCTACACTTGTGTTGAGGTCAAGATATTCCATTCCAACCACATAAATCTTGATTTCTAGCCTTCCCCAAGTTGCTTTCCACTCAAATCATCTTTCCACCAAATCCTATCCCATGAGAGAGTTGAGTGTTGGGTAGACTATCATTTGAAGCACAAGAGCAAGGAGTTCATCATCAACACACCATTTGTTACCTCTTGGAGAGTGGTGTCTCCTATATTGGTTAGGTGTCACTTGGGAGCCTCCGTCATGATTGTGGAGTTGACCCAAGGAGTTTGTAAGGGCAAGGAGATCGCCTACTTCATGAAGATCTACCGTAGTGAGGCAAATCCTTCGTGGGCGACGGCCATGGTGAGATAGACAAGGTTGCTTCTTCGTGGACCCTTCATGGGCGGAGCCCTCCGTGGACTCGCGCAAGCGTTACCCTTCGTGGGTTGAAGTCTCCATCAACGTGGATGTACGATAGCACCACCTATCGGAACCACGCCAAAAATCTCTGTGTCTACATTGCGTTTGCACACTCCAAATCCCATCCATTTACATTCTTGCAACTTGCATGCTTTACTTTTTGCTTCACATATACTCTTGTCATGCTTGCTTGATATGTATTATAAATGTGTGAACTTGTGATAAAACTCCACTTCAACCTAAAGAAATTAAAAACTGCAACTTTTATTGCTAAGTGTCTATTCACCCCCCTCTAGACACTTCTTATTGATCCTTCCAATTGGTATCAGAGCATTGGTCTCCATTGCTTTGGTTTAAACACCTTTGGAGGAAGATGGATGAGTCTACATTGGGGAGTCTTAGACATAGAGTGCCTATTCTTGATGGAGAGTTCTTCCATGAATGGAAAAATGAGATGCTTGAGATTTTCAATGAATATCATTTCAACAAGTACATTACTTGCCCTTGTGCACCTCATACTGACCCTCTGCATCCCACACCCGATGAGGATCTTGACATGATTCACAATATTAGAACTATCAATCTTATCATTAGAGGATTGTCCAAAAATTTAATTGCTAGCTTACCTACTCTTAAGTGTGCCTACACTATATGGAGATTTCTTGAGGAACGATTCCCAAATTATTCCTTGAAAAATCTAGACGAAATTCTCCATAAGTCTATTGCCTTGAGTAAGATGAGCACTAGTGATCCTAAGTTTGATGATTGTCCATTTGAGCTTCCTGATCTCATGCGTGCCGAAGGAGATGTTGGAATTATTAGCAATATCATTTCTGAAGTCGTTAGAATTCATAGAGATGAACATTGTTACGGTCATACTTCTAATGAATCACTCTCTCTAGGAATTGATCCACCACATGACGATGTTGAACATGGATACTATGATGAGGAGGATGATAGTGACTATGATCTTGATGATGCAATGAGACACTTTGGTCTTATGGCTAATCTTCGCGGCTACATGGCCGGAGGAAATGAAAGGGTCCTTGATAGTGGATGTACTGATCATATGACTGGAGACAAAGATATGTTTCGTGAGCTTGCTGAAAATGACAGCCCTCGAAAGTATCTCACTATCGGTGATAACTCAAAGGGTAAGGTGGTTGGCCTTGGTAAGGTGGCCATCCCACATTATAGCTCCATACAAAATGTTATGATCGTTGAATCGCTTGGCTACAATTTAGTTTCCGTATCTAGACTTGCTGACTTTGGTTTCAACATCCTATTTACTGAAGTAGATTGCCAAGTGTTTCGTAGAGATAATCATAAAATGGTCTTTACTGGTATACGTAGAGGTGATCTTTACATTGTTGATTTCGCTAGAAAAGCTCAACCTAGAACTTGCTTAATTGCTAAATCTTCTAAAGGATGGTTGTGGCATAGAAGGTTAGGCCTTGTGGGCATGTGAAATCTTGATAAGCTTATTAAAGGTGATCATATCCTTGGAGTAAAAGATGTTATATTTTACAAGGATAGACTTTGTAGTGCTTGTCAAGCAGGAAAACAAGTTGGAAGAAGTCACCCCGTGAAGAACATCATGACCTCGAGAAGACTTCTTGAGCTACTTCACATGGATCTCTTTGGTCCCAATGCCTACAAGAGTCTCGGTGGTAACTCATTTGGTCTAGTCAAACTCGATGATTTTTCAAGATTTACGTTGGTGTTCTTTCTTGATGATAAATCGCAGGTCCAAAAGATCTTCAAAAACTTCACTAGGAAGGCCCAAAATCAATTTGAATTGAAGATCAAGAAGGTTCGGAGCGACAAAGGAATGGAGTTCAAGAACGCAAATGTGGATACTTTCCTTGACAAAGAAGGGATTTCACATGAGTTCTCCGCTACTACACGCCTCAACAAAATGGAGTTGTTGAGAGGAAGAACCGGACTCTTATTGAGATGGCAAGAACGATGCTTGATGAGTACAAGACTCCAAAACACTTTTTGGCGGAAGCGGTTGAGACAGCTTGTCATGCAACAAATCGCTTGTATCTTCACAAGCTACTCGGCAAGACGGCATACGAGCTCCACACCGGTAACAAACCCCAAGTTGGATACTTTCGAGTATTCGGCTCAAAGTGCTACATTCTTGATAAGCATCGTCGTTCTAAATTTGCTCCCAAATCGCATGAAGGTTTCCTACTTGGTTATGGCTCAAACTCTCACACTTATTGTGTCTACAACAATTTCACCCGAAAGGTTGAAGAGACGGTAGATGTGAAGTCTGATGAATCTAATGGCTCGCAAGTAGAGCAATTGCCAATTGATGTAGGAGACAAAGACCCTTCGGAAGCAATCCAAGACTTGTCTATTGGCAAGATTCATCCAACGGAGGTAAAGGAGAGTACCTCGTCCATCCAAGTGGAGGCTTCCACCTCACAACAAGGTGAACCAAGAGTCGACATGGAAGCATCCACGAGTGGGACGCACCAAGATGAAGAGAATGAGTAAGTACATCAAGATGAACCTCGTCAACCTCCTTCTCCACCAAGACAATAAAACGACAACGCCAATAACGAAGAAGGCCAAGAAGAAGGACAAGATTATGAAGAAGATGTTCCACCCCGACCCAAGCAAAAGCTCTCACGAATTCGAGCAAGAGTCTCAAGAGATCATCCCGTCGAACAAATCTTCAACGATATTCAAACCGGGAGAATCACTCGCTCTAAAACTCGTTTGGCTAACTTTTGTGAACATTATTCATTCATCTCTAGCATTGAACCTATGAAGGTTGAAGAAGCATTGGAAGATTCAGATTGGATAAATGCCATGCATGAAGAGCTACATAACTTTGAGAGAAATCAAGTGTGGACATTGGTCGAGAAGACCGACAACAACCACAACATCATCGGTACCAAATGGGTGTTTCGCAACAAGCAAGATGAAGACGGTCAAGTCGTCCGCAACAAAGCTCGTCTAGTCGCCCAAGGCTACACTCAAGTCGAAGGTATGGACTATGGTGAGACATATGTCCCCATTGATAGACTTGAGTCCATTCACATTTTACTTGCTTATGCTAATCACCATGATATCACCTTGTACCAAATGGACATTAAAAGTGCTTTTCTAAATGGTGAAATTGAGGAGGAAGTTTATGTTAAGCAACCTCTCGGCTTTGTCAATCCTAAGAAACCTAATCATGTTTAAAAACTTCACAAAGCTCTTTATGGTCTTAAACAAGCCCCTAGAGCGTGGTATAAATGCTTGACCAAGTTCCTTATTGAAAAAGGCTTTGAAATTGGAAAAATAGATTCTACTCTTTTCACTAAAAGGGTTAATGGAGAACTATTTGTGTGCCAAATTTATGTTGATGATATTATATTTGGTTAGACTAACCCTCATTTTAGTGAGAAGTTTGGAAAGCTTATGTCGGAGAAGTTTGAGATGTCTATGATGAGTGAACTCAAATTCTTTCTTGGTTTGCAAATCAAGCAAACTAAGGAAGGTACCTTTGTTTCTCAAACAAAGTACACCAAAGACTTATTCAAGAAGTTCAATATGCAAGAATGCAAAGGTATGAATACACCCATGCCTACTAGTGGACATCTTGACTTGACTAAGGACGGTGAACCGGTTGATCAAAAGGTTTAACGCTCTATGATTGGTTCATTATTATATCTATGTGCCTCTTGTCCAAATATTATGCTAAGTGTGTGCATGTGTGCATGATATCAAGCGGCCAAAGAATGTAATCTTAAGGCTGTGAAAAGGATAGTGAGATACTTAATACATACACCAAATTTTGGCATTTTGTATCCTAAGAGGTCCTCTTTTGATCTTGTTGGCTATTCCGACTCGGACTATGCCGGAGACAAGGTTGATAGAAAGTCCACTTCGGGTACTTGTCAATTTCTTGGTAGATCTCTTGTGTCTTGGTCTTCCAAGAAACAAAACTCGGCATCCTTATCCACTGCCCAAGCTGAATACATTGCCACCGGTTCATGTTGCCCTCAATTACTTTGGATGACCCAAACTCTTAAAGATTATGGGATCAATGTGAAACATGTCCCATTGCTTTGTGAAAATGAAAGTTATATTAATATTGCTCACAATCCCATGCAACATTCTCGAACTAAGCATATTGAAGTTCGTCATCATTTCATTCGAGATCATGTTGCTAAAGGGGACATTGATCTTAAGCATGTTCGTATCGATAAGCAATTGGCGGATATATTCACCAAACCGCTTGATGAGAAAGTCTTTTGTCGTTTGAGAGGTGAGTTGAACATCATTGATGCTTCAAACTTGGAGTAGGAACTCCATTTGGATACATGCAAGGCATGAATCTATGACTAATCCTTGATGTTTCTTTCATAATGCTATTCATATGTCTTGGATATATTTGCATCCTTGCATGTTATCTAACCCTTGTAGGTACTTGGATGAATCTAAATCTATGAGATTTCAACTCTCTCACATCTTGAGCAATCTCTACATCACCAAGTCTCTACAATACGGTGGTCGATGACAAGGAAGCACGAAACCCTTCAACATATCCTTTGACAAATTATATGTATAGAATTTCATAATTGTCATTTTGGATACACAAGTGCTCTTCCTTGCAAAACTAACCCATGTAGGTAGATGAACTCAAATTACAAGTGGTGCTCTCGACTCTTGATGAACTACATTAACCTCGAGCAACTCTCACAAGTTCGACTACATGACTAGGATCAACACCACCACCCAAGGTATGTCATTCCATCTTAGAGAAGCTTAACCTCAACTGATAGGTTAAAGCAACTCAACAAGATGTGAATACATCAAATGCTTAACGAAAAATCGTAACCCCATTTTGAGCTTAAACGATGAGTATGACCTATGATCAAGTTTTTTCACTTGACTCCTCAGTCAAAATACTCTAACATAGGTGACTCAGTCACCGCCCAATTCTAGATGAAGTTCTCTAGTGTTTCTTTGAGTTTTTGCATTTGTTCTTTGCATTTGTCCCTTGCATGTTTATTCCCCTTCCATTTGTGACTTCATCTAGATTTTTATTTTCTTTGTTTTGTTTTGCATTCCCTGCATCCAATTCATTGCAAATCTTTCAGCAAATTCCTTGAAAATCCTTGTGAGATTTTACCCGCCTAGTGAGCTGAGGTGACAAGTGTTATCACCGTGATGAACTCGGTCACACCAGTTTGTTTCCTTCGGTCCAACCAAATCCTTTCGGCGCCACCGAAGCACACAACTCAGTGCTACCGATTTCACTACAGGAAAGACAGCTTGCCACCTGTTCCTGCATTCTTTTTGCTCCAGCTCCACTCAATGATTCTTGTCCTCTACCAGCATCATATTCGACGTGCTACTTTGCTTTGTGACTCAAGGACCAAACCCATTTGTAACAAAAATCCAGAAGAACCCTTCCTGGAAATTGATGTCAAAGGGGGAGAGAGAGATCACATCAAAGCTTAATCATTTCTATAGGGGGAGAGAATATTCAGGGGAGAGTGTAAGAAACCCCAGATGCTTGGTGTTCAAGAGGAGAGAAGTCACATGTCTTTAAGAGGGGAAAGACATGTTCATAGTTGATTATTTGTATTACCGAAAAAGGCTTTCGCCCAGCTTTATATATATAAAGCATTGACCAAAAACAACCCAATACAAACACACGCCACCACAACACACGCACACACCCAAGGCAAGATACATAAGCGCTGAGCGCAGCAACACCACCCCAAACTACAAGAGCAGCCGGGTCCTCGATCGTGAACACGCCACCGCGAAGAGATGAAGCCGCATATGACGAACCGTGGGATCTAAGGCGGTGCCTTTAGGAAGGATACAACACCGGAGCATCGCCACCGCCCGACCCGAGAGTCAGAGTTTCCCCTAGAGCAACAGGATGGGCAATGATGGCCGCGACGACGCCTTCAGGAAGGGAGCGAGCTTCACCGCAGCAGGTCCGTCCGAAGATAGGACATGTTTTCACCCCGGCCCAAACTCACCGCCACTGAACGCCACACCCCGGCGACCATGCTGCCCACATGACCATGGTCACTAGGCAGCACCAAGGCACGGGCTTTGCCCATGAGCACCGCGACACCACCACCAAGGCCGCCACCCCAGCATTCAAGACCTCTTTGCCACCTCACTAGTTACCCAGCGCACTCCACCTATAGAGATGGGTGGAAAGGCCCCGCCTTTCGCACCCCTGAGCTGCCCCCAACTGGCCTCCATCGGCTCGTCCTGCTCCCGGGCGCGAGACCAGTGCGGTCCTGCCACCGGGCGCGAGACAGGCGCGGTCCTGCTGCCGGGCGCGAGACACGCGGTCCTGCTGCCAGGCATGAGACAGGCGCGGTCCTGCTGCCGGGAACGAGACAGGCGCGGTCCTGCTGCCGGGCGCGAGACGGGTGATGTACCACAGCTGAGAAAAGCCCAGTCCTTCGACAGAAATGGTGCATGGGCGACGGGGAGAGGCATCGAAGGCCGCCGCACCCGCCTACGGACGAACTGACGCCGAGACAAGTCAGCCGCCGCCGTCGCAGTCGACATGCCAATCTACCGTGGATCCCTCCACAGCCGGAGCAGCAGCCACACCAGGCCTACTGCCCATCCCGCGCCGCCCGCGGACTCCAGGCGTTGAGTCGCCGGGCACGCAGCCACCTAGATCGGCCAGCGCACCGGTCGCTCCACCTGCGCCGCCCCACGCACCACCACACATGCGCCGCCACCTCCAACACATACGCGCCGCCGCGCCCTGGCCAGAGCCGGCCAGCACCCCGCCCCCCACACGGAGCAGTCAAGCTGCCAGCCGCCATGCCACCACCTGAGCCTGGCCATCGGCCACCCCCAAGGGCATCCGCTGCCGCCACCTCCCGGATCTAGGCAGAGGCACCCAGATCCGAGGCCAGCAGGAACCCCGCGCACCCACCCCGGATCCGCCATGGGAGGAGGGCGGGAGGGACCGCTGGGACGCCAGGACGCCAAAGGTAAGGGGTCGAGCACGAGGGAGAGCCAACGACCGCCGCCGCCGCCGAGGAGGACCGCGCCCCGTGACGCAAGACTCCAGGCACGGGAAGAAGGCGCCCCACCGCCGCCTACGCCGCACGGCCTTTGGCCGGCGATGCCACCGGAGGCGGCGGGGGTGGGGAGCCGGGGTGAGGGGGGAGGGGGTGGCGCTAGGGTTGGCTCCCGGAGTCGCCCGCGGGAGCGACTCGGGGAGCGGGCGGCCTCCTCGTTTATTAACTTGTCGTTGTTTTGATGTGATTATTTGTATTAGCTCTGTTTCTTTTCATTGCTCTATTTTTCTATTCCCTATCTTCTCCTAGTATCCCATGCTAGATTCAGGGGGAGCAAGACATCTAAGGGAAGGAAATCCTTGAATTCATTGCACATCTTTACCTTTAGGGACATGTCTATATCCAATAGAGTACTCAGTACTCACTCTCTACATGTCATCCCAGTCTTGGTATTCTTGTGGTTTCTTTGTTTGATCTGGCTAGTAGATGTATCTATGTTATCTAACCTTGTTTACTCAGGTTCATTCCTTCCTAAGACAACTCAAGACCACAGGGTAAGTATATGAATCACACTCATGTGCATGAGGAATTCTTGCTGATGTACATACTGTTTGCAAGGACTCATGAGCATGAAGGTACATTCCCTATACTCACATTTGCTCTGATGCATATAGCCAAGATACATGTAACTCATTGCTTACTCTGTCATGCCTATGCATTCACATGCTCCTATACTCCATATTTACATGATTGCATACATGTAGGGGGAGCCTATGCATGTTACATGTCTTTCCAAAGCTTTACTTGTTATTCTCTATACTTTTATCTAAAGCTTTGATGTATGTTGTCATCAATTACCAAAAAGGGGGAGCTTGAAAGCACAAGTGCTCCCTGGGTGATTTTGGGAATTAATGTCAACATATCTCTTGTTGGACTAATGCTTCTACCTAGTACATTTCAGATAAGTTCAACAATGAAGTGGCATGGACTAGAGGATGTGGAACCCCTTCAAGATGCTGAGGATAAAGGATTGGCTCAAGCTCAAAGCACAAGACTCTGCATTTCTATTTTAGTGATCCAAGATCACATTGAGTCCATAGGAAAGCCAATACTATTAAGAGGGGGTGAGGTGTTGCTTAATGGCTTGCTTGCTTAGAGTGCTTAGTGATATGCTCCACAACCCTCAACTACTTTCTCACATCCAAATATTTCCCAAACCAAAAGTCAAACTCGGCCCCACCGATTTGATCTATCCGGCGCCACCGAGTTCACTTGACATAAGCCACTGCCAGAAACCCTAATCAATTTGGTCTCACCGATAGGATCTCGATCTCACCGAGATGGGCTTGCAAACTCTCTGTTGCCTATTACATTAATTTTGGTCTCACCGAAATATGAAATCGGCCCCACCGAGTTTGCCTGGCCAACTCTCTATCTGGCTTATTACCAAAATCGGTTTCACCAAGTTTGTGTAATCGCTCCAACCGAGATGAGGCTTTACCCTAACCCTAGCACATCGGTCCCACCGAGTTGATCAAGTCGGTCCCACCGAAAATCCTAACGGTCACATTATGAACTAAATCGGTCTGACCGGGTTTCACGATTCGGTCCCACCGAGTTTGGTAGTGTGTAATGATTAGATTTTGTGTGGAGGCTATTTATACCCCTCCACCCACTCTTCATTCTGAGAGAGAGAGCCATCAGAACATGCCTACACTTCCAACATACATTTTATGAGAGAGAACCACCTACACTTGTGTTGAGGTCAAGATACTCCATTCCAACCACATAAATCTTGATTTCTAGCCTTCCCCAAGTTGCTTTCCACTCAAATCATCTTTCCACCAAATCCTATCCTATGAGAGAGAGTTGAGTGTTGGGGAGACTATCATTTGAAGCACAAGAGCAAGGTGTTCATCATCAACACACCATTTGTTACCTCTTGGAGAGTGATGTCTCCTAGATTGGTTAGGTGTCACTTGGGAGCCTCCGCCAAGATTGTGGAGTTGAACCAAGGAGTTTGTAAGGGCAAGGAGATCGCCTAATTTGTGAAGATCTACCCCGGTGAGGCTAGTCCTTCGTGGGAGACGGCCATGGTGGGATAGAGAAGGTTGCTTCTTCGTGGACCCTTCGTGGGTGGAGCCCTTCGTGGACTCGCGCAACCGTTACCCTTCGTGGGTTGAAGTCTCCATCAACGTGGATGTACGATAGCACCACCTATCGGAACCACGCCAAAAATCTCTGTATCTACATTGCATTTGCACACTCCAAATCCCATCCCTTCACATTCTTGCAACTTGCATGCTTTACTTTTTGCTGCACATACTCTTGTCATGCTTGCTTGATATGTATTATAAATGTGTGAACTTGTGCTAAAACTCCACTTCAACCTAAAGAAATTGAAAACTGCAACTTTTATTACTAAGAGTTTATTCACCCCCCTCTAGACACTTCTTCTCGATCCTTTCACCTTGAGCTATAGACACCCAGTCCTCGCCCAATCTCTGTGGTAATTCTTCAAGGTAGACTTCCAAACCTTCACAGACTTTGTTCACTGGCAATCCATAATGGCTCTTGGATGCTCAGAACGTGACCCTAACCGGTTGGAGGATTCAGAGTCCTCAAGTGTAACAAGTCTTCAGGTCACGCTGACAGAAAGACTTTAGTGATGCATAAAACTCTTTGGCTCTAGGTGTTTTGGGCTTTGTCCTTGCAAGGATCTCTCTCTCTCAAACGCTTCGGAGGTTGGTTGCTCTCAAATGACAAATGCCGTGCACTAACTCTGAGCAGCCACCAATTTATGGTGTAGGGGGTGGGCTATTTATAGCCAGGAGGCAACCTGACCTGATTTGTCTGAAATGACCCTGGGTCACTAAGGAACCGACACGTGTCCAACGGCTGGATTTCAAACACACGCGGCAGCTTGACTTGGGCTACAAGTAAAGCTGACTCATCTAGCTCTGGATAAGATTTGCTCTCGTTGTCTTCGCTCAAAGACATAGGATTTTGGTTGAGCATCACTTCAGTCACTCTGACTTTGTTCACTTGGACACCACATAACAGTACGGTGGTTCCTATGACTCAACAAAGAAGAAAAGGAAACTATGAAACAACTATGTCTTCGCACTCCATAGTCTTCACATGAATGTCTTCTCATGTCATAATCTTCATTGTGAATATCTTCACAAACCACCATTGTCTTCAATGTCTTCACACATTTTAGGCATCATATTTGGTAGGTAAACCAAATCAATAAGGGACTACTACATGTGTTATCCTGCAATTCTCACAAACACATTAGCCCCTCAACCAAGTTTGTTGTCAATACTCCAAAACCAACTAGGGGTGGCACTAGATGCACTTACGGAAGCATATCATTGGCATTGAGGGCATCAAGTTCAATAAGGATCATCTATGTGGTGCTTGTGAAGCTAGGAAGATGACTAGGGCCAAGCATCCCTCGAAAACAATCATGACTAAAACTCGTCCCTTTGAGTTGCTTCACATGGACTTATTTGGCCCTACTCATTACTCTACCCTCACTACAACCGCATGTCTTTATGGCTTTGTTATCATTGATGATTATTCAAGATACACATGGATGCACTTAATTCTCTACAGGAATGAAGTGCGGGATGTCTTCAGACGCTTTGCCAATAGTGCCATGACCAACTATGGCATCAAGATCAAGCACATCAGAAGTGAGAACGACACAAAATTCAAGAACACCGACCTCGACACTTATCTTGATACATTGGGCATCACACATGAGTTCTCTGCTCCGTACACACCTTAGCAGAATGGCATCATGGAGCGCAAGAACAGAACCCTCACTAAGATGGCACGTATGATGCTTGATGAGTAGAAGACTCCAAGAAAGTTCTAGCCTGAAGCCATTGACACTGCTTGCCACTTCATCAACAAAGTTTATCTTCATAAGTTCCTAAAGAAGACATCATATGAGCTCCTGACTGGTAAGAAGCCAAATTTTAGCTATTTCAAGGTCTTTGGTGCTAGGTGTTGGATCAAGGATCCACATCACGCTTCAAAATTTGCACCGAAAGCACATGAAGGTTTTATGCTTGGCTACGGAAAGGATTCGCACTCCTACATGGTCTTGATCCTCTTTCACTATAAAGTGGTGAAACTATGGATGTGAGGTTCGATGAGACTAACGACTCATAAAGAGAGCACCTGCCAAATGTGCTAGATGAAGCCTCACCAAGTGAATCCATCAAGCAAATGGGTACTGGAGAAATCATACCTATCTAGGAACGGGATGAAGAAGAAATCGTCATTTCTGCACCTAACCAGCATGAAGACAATGCTCAGCCTGAAGCCAATGCTCAACATGAAGACAATGATTAGCAAGGGCAAAATCTTCATCCGGTACATCCTCGGGTTGCAAATGAAGTCCAGATTAAGAAGATAATTGATATTATCAATGCTCCTAGTCCACTCACACGTTTAAGAGCAACACAGCTAGCAAACTTTTGTGCGCACTTTGCATTTGTGTCCATATCCGAACCCAAGAAAGTTAATGAAGCCTTCATGGAACCTGAATGGATTCAAGCTATGCAAGAAGAGCTTCAATAGTTTGAGCTGAACAGTGTATGGGAGCTGGTTAAGCATCCTGATCCTCGTAAGCACAATATCATTGGTACACAATGGATCTATCACAACAAACATGATGAGCATGGTCAAGTTGTCAGAAACAAGGCTCAGCTCGTTGCTCAAGGTTACACACAAATGGAAGGGATTGACTTTGATGAAACCTTTGCTCCTGTAGCTAGGCCTGAAGCCATTCGTATATTGTTAGCCTATGCTAACCACAACAACATTCTTCTGTATAAAATAGATGTAAAGAGTGCCTTCCTCAACGTCAAAATTGAAGAAGAAGAAGTGTATGTCACACAACCACCTGGTTTTGAAGACCCAAAGAGAACTGACATGGTGTACAAGCTCAAGAAGGCACTGTATGGCCTCAAACACGCACCTCGCGCTTGATATGACACACTCAAAGACTTCTTGAAGAGCAAAAGCTTCAAACCTGGTTCTCTAGATCCTACTCTCTTCACAAAGACATATTACGGTGAACTGTTTGTATGCCAAATCTATGTGGATGACATTATCTTTGGCTGCACTGACAAGAGATACAGTGATGAGTTTGGGCATATGATGCAAGAGCAATATCAAATGTCCATGATGGGTGAGCTGAAGTTCTTCCTTGCTCTTCAAATCCGTCAGCAGAGAAATGACATCTTCATATCACAAGAGAAGTACCTCAAAGATTGCCTGAAGAAGTTTGGAATGCAAGACTACAAAGGGTACACGACGCCAATGCCAATCAAAGGCCAATTGGGCCCCGACGACAATGGTAAAGAGTTCGATCAAAAGGTATACCGCTCCATGATTGGTTCTTTACTGTACTTATGTGCATCTAGGACTGATATAATGCTTAGGGTTTGCATGTGTGCCCGATTCCAAGCGGCACCAAAGGAATCGCCATCACCTAGCAGTGAAGCGAATTCTTCGATATTTGGCTCACACCCAAACACTAGGATTATGGTATCCAAAGGGCTCAGAGTTTGATCTAGTTGGATTCTCAGATGCTGATTATGCTGGTGATAAGGTTGATTGCAAGTCCACATCAGGAACATGTCTCTTTCTTGGATGATCTCTTGTCTATTGATCTTTAAAGAAGCAGAACTATGTATCACACTCCACTACTAAATCTGAATACATTGCTGCTGGATCTTGCTGCACTTAGCTTCTCTAGATGAAGCAAACTCTCAAGGACTATGGCATCAACGTGAATCATGTTCCACTCTACTGCGAAAATGAGAGTGCCATCAAGATTGCTCACAATCCAGTTCAACACTCGAAGACAAAGCACATTCAAATCCATCGTCATTTTCTCAGGGATCATGTGTTGAGGAAGACATTGATATCATACACATCAACACTGAAGATCAATTGACAGATATCTTCACAAAGCCCTTGGATGAGAAAAGGTTTTGCAAGCTGCGGTATGAACTAAATATCTTAGAATCCTCAAATGTTGTAGCGACCCGACCTCAGATGGTCAAGTCTCTGTGCTTCAGTGTCATCCCTGGATCGGTAATGCTGACACACACAGTACTCGAAGGATTTATAACAGAGTAGCAATCACACACTTATTACATCAAATGTCTCAAGAGAGAACTCATTACAGTAATATGGCTTAAGGCCATCTAATACGATAACAGCGGAAGGCTTGGAAGATAAAGTGAGTCCATCAACTCCAACGGCATAGCTGAGCTGCACGGCAATGACCTAAAGAACCTTACTCCTCGTCTGAAAAGTCTGCAACATAATACGTTGCAGCCCGAAAACGGGTCAGCACATGGAATATGCTGGCAAAGTAACACAGTAGAGCAAGAACAGAATAATGCTATCACTACATGCATATTTGGCTGGTGGAAAGCTCTATCGTTACAGTTTTGCGAAAAAGCCAAATTTTCCCTACAACAAAGGAATCGATTTTAATTTAACTATCATGGTGGTTGAACAACATTGAGAAGGTTCCTCCAACTCAATCCCAATTAAAGTGATTAACAACCCAACAATATTAGTTAAACATGATGAGATACTTGTGATAACCCAAGTACTAGATACTCAAGAATTGTCCATAACCGGGGACACGGCTAGCCATGATTAGATTGTACACTCTGCAGAGGTTGCGCACTTTTCCCCACAAGACTCGATCGCCTTCGTTGGATTTCTCGCACTACAAGGTGTTTGAGAAACGGATGACCGAGACACAGTCTTTCAGAAACATTAACTCTCTACTCCGGACAGACCATACCAAACCTGCATCCCACTACCTACTGATCTGCCTCTTCAAGAGCTTCACGTAACTTACTCAACTATGCTAGAGCACATAATAGCTTGTGGCTGCACATGGAAGTTTCTAGCATGAATCATCTCAGTTCCCTTTGAGCCTGGGTGGCGGTCCATAGGAAGATCACACGGGTACTCCGGGATTTCCAACAAAATACAGGAAACACTGGGTACTCCAGGTGCCTCAATCCACCCAGTTGTTTGATTAAGTTGCCACCTTAAGTTGAACCATTAATTAACAAGCTCACATCTGTCATGGATTTCAATCAAACCCAAACCACGTCTACGAGCATAGCATGGCATAGTAGTATACGCAACGCGTAGAGTAACTCCCAAGGGTTTGAATGTAACAGGGCAATAGGTTCTACCTCATCAACTACTTCCCAACCCACAAGTTAATGACATCCTAATCATGCAATGTTTGAGTATTGGAACTAATGCATAAAAACTAGGTGATAAAGGGGTATGATCAAAATGTTACTTGCCTTGCTGACGATCTGCGAAACCTAGGGACTCGTAGTAGCATACTTCGCACTCCGGGTGTTCTATCGCAAGCAAACAATAGCATACATAAGAAACAAGCAACGATGCACAAGCAAAACTCAAATAAAGGAGGGTTGACCAAAAGTTTCAACTTAAAAACTCCGGTTCGCAAAAAGAATCAAATCAAACGGAGCAACGAAACTCAAACAGCGAAAGAAAGAAGCTTAGTTTACTAATATGAAACTAGGTCAAATTTTACAATAGCAAAAACTTGTTTGAGTTGGCTAAACGGAAAGAGGGTTTCGGGATGAAACTCTAGGCGCTTGAATTGCCTGATTCCGACTAACGGGCGAAAAGATAAACAGAAACTAAGATCGGATCAGAAATCACGATCAGAAAAATCGCGGCATAAATCCGATAAAAGAAAACTCATGAACAGACTAACGAACGAGTGTCCGTTAGCTGTAACTAACGGGCGAAAACCGTTCGTTAAAACGAACATACGGATGAACGTCCGCTAACTAGAAGAACCGAGAAAAAACGGCGAATCCAAAAAAACGGATCTAGGGTTTTCGAAAATAAACCGAACGGTTTTTAAAAAAAACTGGCGGCGAAGTCCGAGGGCTACCTCCGGCGAGGGGGCTCCGGCGAGGCGGGGCGGCAGCGGGGCGGCGGCGCTCGGCGGCGGCGGCGGCTAGCGCGGGCGGCGGCGGCGGGGCTGGCGGTGGTGTTTGGGGGGGGGCGAGGGTGGCGGCGTATATAAAGTGGGCGGGGCGGCGACTTGGAGGAGGGGGCAAGGCGCGGCGGAGGCGGAGTCCAACTCGGACTCCGGTTCGAGTGGCGGCGGCGGCGGTGCGCGCGCGCAGGAGGCGGCGGCGGCGGCTGGTGGCCTGGCTCGGCTGGGCCTTAGGCCCAGTCGGGCGCGGGAACCTTTTAAAAAAATTGCCGACCGGAATAAAATCCTAGAAAAATAAATAAAAATCTAAAAATGCCAAAATAAATTTTCGCCGTCTAAATAAAATATTTAGAACGAGATGAACATTTTCTTGGCCCTAAAATGCAATTTTGAAAAACATGCAATTTTTCTAATGCAAACAAAATTGCAATAAAATCCAAATAAAACAAATATTTGATTTTAATATTTTTCCTCCAATATTTCAATTATCTTGGAGAAGTCATATTATCTCCTCTGATATATTATAGTATGAAATATTTTTGGAGAGAAAATAATTAAAACCAAAAATCCTCATTTTAAAATTTGATAAAAATCAAATTTGAAAATCGGGAAATCCCCAACTCTCTTCAAGGGTCCTTGAGTTGCTTAGGATTTTTGAGGATCGCGAGACGAAATATGAATAAAATATGATATGCATGGATGACTATGTATAACATTCCAAATTTGAAAATTTGGGATGTTACAAATGTCCTGTGAATGGACACACATCCTAACACTTATGCATGTTGATGACTTAGATGTGCAACACACAAAGTAATGTATATCTTCAATTCATGAAGACTTACCCTCTGAGTGTGAATACATTAATGTGGAATTTGACTCCGCAGCGCCACAATTATTGTGCGCCATGTCTGGGTCTAATACTTCCCATACGGTGGGTAACTCCACCACCAAACTTTCTCAAAGATTTTCATTTGGCGTCATGATTGCATTATCTTCATATTTGGTTTATCTTCAACGTTGAGTTCATAGTTTATCTTCGCAATGTTGATTTGGTCTTCTCAGACACGGCGGAGTCAAATATATATATATAGACGGTCTATTCTGCTAATATTAGCAGAATAACTATTCTGCACACCACTTCGGCACTGCACGCTCAACAGAAGCGCACTGCATCATTTTGACGACGAGCACTGCAATAGAGACTAGTGAACTTCTCGTCGGAAAAAACTGCACGCGTTATTTTTTTGGTACTGTTTTCGCTCTAATTTTTTAACCGTTTATCGGAATGAGGCGTGTAATATACCATTGAAAAGCTATGGATTAGGCGCAACTTCGACATGTTGAACACTTTTCGAGATTCCACACGGTTTAAGAGCAGTTTTGAAAGTAGTGCAGCGGATGACGAGTGGCAGCGAGCGTTTTTTGTGTTTTTTTCTAAACCGCTTGTTGGAATGAAGCAAATGATACGCCGTTGGATAGATATCGTCGAGGCGCATCTTTTTCATATATAAATTTTTCTCTAATTCATTACGGTTTAAGAGCAGTTTCAAATTTACTAAATCGCGGAACTTTGTTTTTCAAATTTTTTGAAATTTTTGGTACTGTTTTTGCTCCAGTTTTCTAACCGTTTGTCGAAACGAGACATATGATACGCCGTTGGAAAGCTACGGACAAGGCGCAACTTTTATATGTTGAAATGGTTTTGAGATTCCTTACGGATTTTAGTTAATTTTGAAAATCGTGCGGCTGACTTCGAGAGGCAGCGGCTGTTTTTTCGCGAAATTTTTACGAACGGCTGGTCAGAATAATTCAAATCATACGCTGTTGGAGAGATATCGACGAGACGCAACTTTTTCATGTAGAACACTCTCTCTAATACCTTACGGTTTAAGAGCAGTTTCGATTTTACCGAAAAGCGGACACTCTGTTCTTCGCGAGACCAAAATCGTCATATTTACTGCATCGGACAGAAGAACGCATTGCTTCAGACGAAATACCGCACTTCATTAGATGGTCAAGGGCACTGCATGGTTTCTTTTTGTTTAGACATATTTTTTCTCGGACGGGGAAAGAAGAACGCACTGCTTCAGACGGAATACCGCACGTCATTAGATGGGCAAGTGCACTGCATGGTTTTTTTTGTGGGACGTAAATTTTTCCAAACTTGGTGGAGTGCACTTCGTGTCGAGCGTTGGTACTGCAGGGACGAGGTGAGTGCACTGCATCAATTTTTCTTTTTCCAATATTCTTTCTACTGCACACAACAACAGAGTGAGCTGCATTAAAAAATCAACTTTTCCAATTTGTTTTTGCACTCGGCAACATAGTGAACCACTTGAGAGAGAAGATCACTGCGGCAATGAAACAAGTGAGCTGCACCTAAACAATTTTGTTGTTGTTTTCTTCAATGAATGTTTCCGAGAGAGCTGCGATCTGTATATATTTGGACTACGAGCCGGGGCGAACAAACTACAGTGATCCTCTTTTTAATCCATAGTACAAACACACACAAATTACAATGACGAGGAACTACTACAACAACAAAAAAGGAACTCCACTTTTTTGCACAAACCGAGCTGCACTGGAGTGGCACCAGGAACTGCAACACGCCATGTAGAGCACCTCCTCTCTCACTCCAGCGATCTGCAAAGGACAGCGTGGCCAACCACACAGAGAGCGGCCGCTGGCACATTCACGGCACCGCACCAAGATCATAGGCGAACTGCAGACAAGCAAAATCTGAAGAAAAAGAAGGTCCCAAAGTGCAATAGAACGACGGTGATGCACCGCACCACAGCGTGGGGAACCAAGCGAACTGCAAGCCGGCGGCGCCCTATCCTCAACTGAATGCCGGTGATGGGAGACAAGATTGAGATGCCCATGGCGGCACCTGCGGGCATAAGGGAGATGAAGTTGTAGCCCACCACCACCACACCCCCAGCGGTCGAAGTCCAACGGGCCGTGCGTGGCATGGCGCGCAGGCCTGGTTGCCCGGATCCAGGGGCGCGCGGTCAGGAGGGGCAGCATGAGACGGACGACGATGGAGGATGGTGGTCGAGGTCAACACGAGATGCACTGAAACACATGCACTCACCGAACGCACTGCACGCACGAGCGCCACCGAGCTGCACTGCCACCGAGCTGCACCACGAGCGCCACCGAACTGCAGAGAGTCCTCTCGCCCAGGAGCCACCGGAGGCATGAGCGACCTGGACCCATCAGCCGTCAAGTCTAGGATGGGGAGGAGGCCGGACGGGGGAGCTGCCCCGGCCGCAGCGGCAGGGGTCCAGGCGGGACGTGATGGAGGCGGATCCCACCGGATCCAGCACAGGGAGAGGTTGCTGTGGCGGGGCGATCACCATGGATGGGGAGGAGGCAGTGGTGCTGGCCGGAGGGGGCAGACCGGAGGGGCTGGATCCGGCGGCGGGGCGTCGCGAGTGTCCGACGGGGCATGGATCCGGCGCGGCGGGGTGGTGGGGCGGGGATCCGACGGCGCGGGGTTGGAAGGGGAGAAGGTCGGGGGTGGTGGAGCCGTGGCGCGGCGGGGCTCGCCGGGGTGGGCGCGGTGGAGGAAGGTGGGGGCGAGGCGGGGGAAAGGTGGGAGAAAGGTGATGTGGTGCTCTGGCGGCGGCGGCGCCGGTAGAAGGTGGAGGGAGGTGGGGGTTTGGATCGGGGGAAGAGGGAGGTGGGTGTCGTGCGGGGGCTAGGGGTGGGCTTTGTTAGTGGCAGTGGGGTGGTTCGGTTCGCGGTGCGGTGCGGTACGGAGAGAGGTGTTAGCAGAATAAGAAATTCGGTGTGCAGAATAAGACTCTTAAGGGTGTTATCATAATAGACCCACCCTATATATATATATAAACACACACACACACACATACACACACATACATATGTGTGTGTGTGTGTTCTGTCCTCTACAACATTCACTTATAGCTATGTCTTCAAACTTGCCATTTTCTAAACTAAGTGAATGTGATTGGACCCTAACCCCTTCTGTGATAATTCCTCAAATTCTATCTACCTCTTCATAAGCATTCTGTTGGACACATGTCGAATATCTTTGTTGTGTCCTTGTCAGCTGAAGATATAGAGACACACATTAAAACTGCTTTTAATGCCTTATCTCTTTTGGCTTAAAATCGGAGAAGTTGGAACGACCCCCGACAATCCAGGCGCACGTGGGAACATGGCTCAACTCTCAATAAGTTGCATGCACGCCATGTGTCCACTAGATGTGAACCACCAAGGGCACTTGTGTAATTGCGCTATGCAGCCCTTCACCTTATAAATACTCACCTGTGCAGTCATTATCTCCTCTGCCACCTTGCCATCTCGCTCAAACCCTAGCGCCACCGCTAGCTCCAGTCGACGCCGGAGACGAAGCGCTTAGCTGCTGCGACCTCTTCGACGTCGTCTTCACGCCGGACACAGACCTCGTCTTCTCCGCCGCCGTCATAGTGTCTTCCGCCTCCAAGTTAGGGCGCGAGAGATTGGACTGCTCGACCTCCGTTCCTCCTAGTCTAGCAGTTCTTCGTGCGGTAAATAAACTCACTTTTTACCAATTTTTTGATCCGTTGAATCCGTCCACTTCACCAAAAAGTGGTTTCTAAACTTCCAAATCTGGATCTTTCTATTTCCGCATCTCATAACTTGCAAGTATATTCACTTATGACTCACAACTAGTTAGATTCCTCAGTTGTACTTATTCATGGATTCGTACAAATTTGGAACCAACTCACTTCAAATAAGTGAATTTCTTCGCACTATGAGGTCAATGTCTTCAAACTAATTTATCTTCAAAATCTTCTAAGAATGCACATGACCTCTTCCTCTTCCCTCGCATCTCTAATGTTGTCAAAGGTACATGTCCGTGGGAGAATCCCTTGGTTCTCATAGTTTGCATTCATGTGCAGAATACTTACAACATCACATTGAATCTCCTAAAACTAGCTCTTGTCTGACTAGTCGTTGGAAGCCATTCACTATATTAAAGTCTTTCAGTCTGAATATAATGGCTACTGGCAAATCTGCAAGGAAAGGTGGTAGGCAACACCATGGCAATACTACTATGGATCTGCCCCTAGATCTGTATGTACTATACAAGTCTGATCCAGAAGAGACGTACAATCAGCGCAAGTCCAGAATCCAATGGATCAGATGATATTGGGCTGAGGAATGGTTCAAGTATCACTTCGTAACTCCTGAGTATGCTGAGAAAAATACTATCAAACACCCGTGGGGTGACATTCTTTTATTTGAAATTGCAACCTCAGACGAAGCTTGAAGCCATTGCTCAAGGCTTCTATCCTAGCATGGTTCGGGGACCTCAGCTTGACGATGCCGACCCATCATCTCTTCGATGGTGTCGTGATGTTAATTTGTTCACGCAGAACTATAAGTTTGCAAAGGAGTCTGCTGCCAAGAACAAAAAGGCATTCTAACTCAACTTCAACCCAAGTCCATCTACTTCAAGGCCCGATGGCACTCGTGAAGCCAATCTGAATGTCATTGGCCCCTTCAATGGCTTTAATGGGCTTCTCTCCCATGTTCCAGCTCAAAGGGCCACAATTGATCAATCATCTCAAAGGACTCTAAGGATGCTCCTGAGCACCCGAAGCAGAAGAAGAAGACAAAAGCTTCCAAGCACTCTGTTGCTCCAAAAGCTTCTACTGTGAAGCCATTGAAATCTGCACCTCCTGAATCCAGTCTGTAGTCTGAAGATCTATCTCGCATCTCCAAGAAGACCAACAAGCCCAAGAAAATTTCTGGGCATAACCATACTCATGCTGCCATTTTGTGCAATGAGGAAAACACCATTGATTTGTCAAGCGATGAAGATCTCATAGATGATGCTCTGGAGATGCTTAGCAAGAGCAAGTAGGAGGCTGAAATCTTCAAAGATTTGCCTCTGTTTGATGCTGATATACTCAATAACTTCATTGATGAATGGTTTGAAGACCAAAGCATCAATATTGATGATCTGCAATTGCCTGTCGACATAAGCGTCACTTTTGAGGGCTGCATTGACAAGGAACTTGCCATAGCTCAGAAAATTGTTGAGCTGAAAAACAAGATTGACTATGAGAAGGCACAGTTCAAGAAGCATATGGCCAAGCTCAGTGTTGCTGATATTCAAAAGTTCAAGAAAATGATGACTGACCTCAAGGCCCAATTCAACAAGAAATGTGAACAAGCCAAAGTCTCACGTGAATGCATGAAGTACTATGCGGAGAAATGCGTCTAGGCTCATAATGAGGCTGAGAAGAGAAAGGCACTTGGGTGTCCAGGCATTGACCCCCAAGCTTCATGATAGGACCAACCAAGCATAGTCTTCCCTACCAGCATGACTGGCTCGAAGCCAAAGGTCCCTTTAGCTGCTTTAGAGCAAAAGAAGACACGACTAGCTGAGGATGAAGCCAGGAAGAGGAAGCACCAAGACACCCCTGATGCTGCTCCCTTCAAGAAAAAGTTGAAGACATAGGCTTCAAAGTCTACACGAAAAGAGTGTGCTGCTGCCCAAGAGCCCCTGAATGTTGAACCCATCTTAGTCGCCCTTCCTGCCTCCACCAACCGCGAGCACCATCTTGTTATCCATGAGCCTGCTTTAATAGAGGCTCCAGAAACTGAAGAGATTCCAGCTGTGGACTCCAACGCAGCTGAAGACATTGGTCATGAGGACCATGTTGAAGATGATGTAGTCCTTCCTCTGTGTAGCGACCCGACCTCAGATGGTCAAGTCTCTGTGTTTAAGTGTCATCCCTGGATCGGTATTGCTGACACACACAGTACTCGAGGATTTATAACAGAGTTCAATCACACACTTATTACATCCATTGTCTCAAAAGAGAACTTAAAACAATAATATGGCTGAAGACCATCTAAATAAGATAGTAGTGGAAGCTTCGAAGGTAGTAGTGTCGGATGTGGGGTTCCGGCAAACCCTTAAGGTTCGAACACTGGGGTGCGCGCGAAGTCTTTCCTTCCTACCGATCTACGACCTAGGTCGCTAAGATCTCGCAGACGAACTCGACGAACTCGCAACACATAAAGACACAAGGTTTATAGTGGTTCGGGCCACCGTTGTGGTGTAATACCCTACTCCAGTGTGGTGGTGGTGGATTGCCTCTAGGGCTGATGATGAACAGTACAAGGGAAGAACAGCCTCCTGAGGTTGAGGTGTTCTTGTGAGTAGGCTCTCGATCGGGTTGGACAAAGCTAAGATGAGATGCCTCTACTATGGTGGCTAGCTCTACTTATATAGGCCCAGGTCCTCTTCCCAAATACCGAGCGGGAAGGGAGCCAACAACGGCAGGCCAATTTGAAGGGGGACAACTAGTACAAGCTATCCTGACAAAAGTGGTCTTCGCCTGTGAAAATCTCTGGTGGTGACGCCGTCTTGGGCTCCACGATGACCTCCGTCTTGCCGTCCTCCTGGTCTTGGTCTCGTTGCAACAATATAGCAACCTTTGCCTGATGCCTCGGTACACTTCGCCTGCGCTGGCCTCCTTAGAACCAAAGAGGAAACAAGGACGTTGCACGCGCTGGCACCCGCCTGGTGTCATGCGTCATGGTTCACGTCACGAGGGCCTCGTGAGGTTTGCCCCGCTTTGACATCTCCGCTCCTCGTGAGCCTGCCTGGCTAGGCTACTCCAGAGGAGGTCTTGCATCGTCAGCCTCACGAGGCTTGGACCCTCGCGAAGGTCTTGGATGCTTTGTTGGTGAAGATGGGCCATACGGCTTGCTGGCTTATCCACGCCGTGGGCCGCAGGCAGGCAAGTCTGGGGACCCCCATTCCCAGAACGCCGACAGTAGCCCCCGGTCCCAAGGTGCGCTCGGGCTTGGCTTCACGGCTAACCCAAGGGCCAAGTTTGGAGCACCGCGGGCCCCCAAAGCCTACGACCTCGGTTCACGCGTGGCGGTTGCTTGGAAGGGGGCGGAGCCCCCGTTGCCCATCTCTTCCTCGCTTGCTTGCTTCTTCCTCCTTGCTCCACTGCTGACAACAATGGCGCCCATCAGAAAGTTTTCTATTGAAGAGAAAGGAAAGGCTTCCCGTGATGATCCGGGGCCTCTTCCACCGAAGAAAAGGTTGATCCATCGCCGTGATGAAGCGGCGATGCAGGTGGTGTTGAGGCCTTGGTGCGAGTTGCCTCCTCCGGGGTACCCACTGCCCTTGTGCGCCTGAGCCGAGGGCTCGGGAGGACGAAGTGACTAGCAGCGCCGCCCACGCCGCATCCGGGGTCGCCGCGCCATGGCGACACGTATCGTAGCCCCTGGAGTTCACGCCACGGACTCCTCACGTGAGTTGGTGCTGTGGGCGCCGATGCCTCCAAGCTCCTGGATCCGCTTCCCGCGGTTCTTCTCCGACGTGATGCCGCCGAGGGGGCCTCTCGAGCTCCAGCTGTAGCACGCCGACTGCAGTGCTCCGGCGACCAGAGCGGAGATCGAAGCGGTCCCCACCGGCAAGATCTTCATGACTCGCAGCTGGGGCGAGATCATGCGGGTCTGCCGTGCGAGGGGCGCCCTCGCGATCCACTTTGAGTACGACGGAGTCTCCACGCTCTTCTTCAAGGTCTTTGATGTTGAGGGCCGCCGTCTGGAGTGCTGCTCTGGAGAGGAGCGTGAGGCTGACGTGCGTCCCGCTCATGGCCACTCCAGCAGCAGTAGCCCTTGGGAGTCCAGCAGCTCTCCTGAGCTCTACGAGACTCCGGAGACGAGCGATGACAGCTACGTGCCCCCGAGCTCTCGCCGCGCTAGGAGCAGAGCTGCGGCGTCCGGCCGTCGCCGCCACTGATCTGGATGGGGTTGGCGTCGGCCTCCCGTGGCCCACTGTTGATGATGGTGTCCACCACGGAAGGATGTAAATAGGATTCCCCTTATTATCAGCTTTTGTTTCCTGCAATGAATCATGAATTACCCCGTGGGGGCATGTATGGGTCTGTGATGTCTTTTGTGCTTATCTTCCCTGT